>NC_068337.1:24644582-24944582 GCF_000147395.1 Oryza glaberrima | reverse complement strand
CGGGTATATTCCTTACCGCTAAAATAATAATTAGTTGTAAATGCAAGCACCCATATTAAATTTAGAACTTGAATTTGGGTAGACTATTTTTATCACAATGAACCTAATTACGCTCACTCCGTTGTGTAAATATTTGGAAGTTCAATATTGACTTTGTGGGTTTTAAATGCGTCTCATATACAATATCAAGCAATTTGCATGGCAAATATATCCATATTTAGTTCATTCCTGTTCATTTAAACAGAAGAGAAGATATCAATTATGTGAAGATCCCTACAGTAGTAATGATTTGGGGTTGCATTGTTGCTGGCTCAAGATGCACCACAGATTTAATGAATAACTAGTTGGTGAGTTGATCAGCGGATGTATCATTCATGATAATGAATAAACTTGTCACTAGGCTTTTTAATATTTATATCTATTTTGTTTCTTGTCACTCTCGTGCACCATGCAAATTTAAATAGGTATATGAGTTTTCTGGACAATATTAAATTGGAAGTAACAACAGGCACAAAGCCGGCCAACGGTGTTTGACCAATCGAAAGAGATTTGGATCCAGGACGGTCTGATCAGGCAGACAACGCTTAATTAATTAATTGTAGTAAAGAAAAAGTTAATGTAGCTGCCTAGATGAAGGTAGGTCAGGTGCATGCATGAAAAAGAAATGTATAATCATGTACTAGCATTATATTAATTTGTTCAGCTTGCACTAATTTAAGGCTTCTCTAATACTATAAATCTCAATTGGAAAATGGTCTTAAATTGTTTACCGGAAAGCAGCTGCAATTAAAATACATTACTCCATCCGTCTCAAAAAGTTATAATTTAGGATGGAATTAGACCCATCCACCAGATATATTTTAGCTACAGTAATCTTTTGTCAGGTTGCTGTTTGATTATTTAAATTTTATGCAGGCTGGTATCCTGGAGTAAGTTTTTTTCCCTAACTGTTTGTGACTTCTTGTACTTTTCTGTTTACAAATATAAAAAAATTTGGGTGCACAATTTATTTTTTTGATTTGATCCATCTTACAACTATAATTATTTTCCATAGTTAGGCGTGATATTTCTCAATCAAAGAAAGTTGTTAGGGTGGTTTCTTGTGGTAAAATCAGCCTATTTAGATTTAAGTTCTATACTTAACATGGGTGTCCGTATTTATACATAATTATTCTTTCAGTGGTAGACAATGTACCTATGACAGCGTGGCGTCCGTGGTAACTTCGTTAATTTTAAGATATGCCGACTCAATTTTTCGGAGGTACTTATAGAGATAAAATGTCTATAGGGATGCGTGTGCGCGTATTTCGAGAGCATGCCAAACAACATAAAATCCTTTATACCTGCAAATGGACTGAGTGATATATTGATAGGTGGTGTGGTTAACTAGTGTCACTAATTTGGATTGTTGGCCACGTCGGTCGGTGGGTCGATCGTCATAGAGAAGTTGTCGGACAAATTAATTCATTAATACAATTGCACGCAAAGCACCTCTCCATCAATTCTTCATGGTCACAGCCCATTATTAACTGGAGTAATCTCCAACTATCATCTCTGCATCGGTGCTGGCAACCGACGACTTCCAAGCTCACCTTCACTTGTCTGGAACAAATCATGCATGCATGTACACTAGAACTCCAGATGATACATGATACTCCCTCCTTTCCTAAATGACGTCATAAACTTTTTTTAAACATGTTTAACCATTCATTTTATTCAGAATTTTTTGTAAAATATATAAAACTATATGTATACATTATATGTATACATTAAAGTATATTTAACAATTAATCAAATTGTAGGAAAATAATTAATAATTACTTAAATTTTTTGAATAAGATCAACGGTCAAACATGTTTAAAAAAGTCAACGGCGTTAAATATTTTAGGATGGAGGGAATATATTCGTTAATTGCTCCTCATGCGTGCATATACACTACTACTCCCGATGACGCACACGCACAGAGATATATAATAGTAATTGTTCAATTCGAGTTAAACATATATTTACCTTAAGCCAATTATTTCACCGAGTAAGAGGATACACATGTACATTCATATGTATATATCATTTCCCTCCGACTAAAATATAACAAGTTACTGTAGGATGTATGCAGTCCGCTGTCACTTGTCACGCTGATTGTTTTGCCAGTTGTTCCTGTCAAAGGGCAAATTAACCATATCACATCATATTCATATTCACATAGAATCGCCCAAATTGAAGACCAGAGAAAACGGAAAGTGTATGAGCTCAAAACAATTTAAAGTCTTCTCTATATATATCTACATAGGTACATACAATTCGAATGGTTTTCGTACCTCGTTTATAAAGAAAGCATGGAATCCGTAGGGAACTCGGCTTGGTAGCTGAACAACTGCCACCGGATCAGCAGACATTGTCTTTGCATCAATCACATTGACTTCAGATTTCCTACACCAACGACACAAAACAAATTTGATAGTGTAAACTATAAAAATTGGAGAGCAACAGATGGGCATGCATGTTTTGTATCAGACTACAGCAACTAACATACAACATACACGCATGGAGCAGTTAATTGGTAGGGAAGGAAAAGATAATGAGTACCCTGTATTCTCGTCGTGGACAAAGAATATCAAATAACCATCATCTTCTTCTCCAGATACACCGGGTTCCTTAGGCACAAAAATTGCCTCGGACCCGAATCTACCAGGTCCCAAGTCAAATATTCCTCTCACATTTCCCCCCACTTCAAGTTGTTTCTTGCCACTGATCTCCGGTTCAGCATGTAGATCAAATTTTATAATGCCTGCTACCTTCGCTATGCTGTTTAGAATAGCGCAATACACATACCGCTGCTTTCTGTTTTCACCAAATTTGCACGTTAGAAGCATGTGAGTCAAGTGATTCAGGAAGCAGCCAAGTCTAAGTTCTCTATAATGCTGACTTTCGTATATAGTGCTTGATATATATATATGGCCATCATCAAATCACCGACAAAACAGAAATGAACAATGCAGCTGATATGAACAGGTTGCCCATGATTTCCTAGAGAAGAATCATTACTTATTGAAGTTGAGACTTCCACTAAAAGTTACCTGCCAGTGTAGCTCTCATTAATTCGAGGAAAATCTACAGCAGAAACAGATAGTTGCTTTTGTGAAGCAGCACCGGTTTTCATGTTGAATCTCATCTCATACCTAAGTATATATATAACACTGGGTCAAGCATTTCATTTCTTGGAATTTAAATGGCGACTGAATTGTAGGTACATACAGCTCATTCCCAAAGTTCTCGAGATTGTCGCTTTGGTAACCGTTCACCTTGTCCAAGTCAGGATTCCCCAAGCGGCAGGTAATTAGGATAACTTCGTCACCCTCTTCCCAAGCATTAGCTGTAACAAGAGAGAATTCTAATGAGCAGATAACTTAGAACAGCATGAGATGAAATACTGATATCTTCTAGTTCCCTTTTTTTAACTCTATGTTTTTGGTTTTATGTTCTCACATTCCTAGCAAAGCACCCTTTGGAAGGCCAAGACAAATTTGTCGTTACAGTTATTCATCATCATGTCCAATGTACAAAATGTTGTACATGTGAAGTTCAAGAAGGTTACCAATGGCATACCATTGTGGAATATGAAGCAGTTGGGAAGTTCAAACCATCTGATGTTTGTGTCATCCTTTTCATAACGTTGGAGTATACCAAAACGAGCTTTCTTTGTAGGATCAAACTTGTAGATAAACTCACCATTCTTCACCATTTCCTTATAAAATGATGGGACAGGGCAAGAGTCAAATTATGAAGAGGTTTTGATATCATTTATCAAATGCTTCAATGAACACAAGTGCTACCCTCTGCAGCATATATTGACTAGGTATTCTTGAACGGAATGCATACATATGGAGTATTCATCATGGAAATCTTAAGAAAAAACAACGGATGTTCCCTTAGGATTCTAAAACCAGCAAACCACTATAAAGGTATGTGTATTAACAAGTAACAATCTGTACATGCTGAAACAGTATCCTATGGTTTGGTCAATGTTCTTCGGTTAGAATAAAGCACTGCAAACTGTACTATGATTGTTTATTGACGTAGTAAAATAAGGGGCAGAAAAAAAAAGTCTGTTAATGACCTTGGCCACAAATTGCTAGACAAGCAAAAACACCACTTACCTTTGGTCGGAACAACAGAGGAAGGTCCATGAAAATAGAATAATTCTCTGTAATGGCAAAGTCGTGCATCATTACAGATTCTGGAATTGTTATTGGCACAGGATCAAGCATGGCTCCATCCTTGGTAATGACCCGGTATGTACAGTAAGGAGGTTCATGCGAATATCCAAAAGCGAACATTTCGTCTGAAAGACCAGTAAATAAAACCTTTTAACACAATTACGATAAACAATAGGGAAAGCAAGAAATAACATGAGTTAATGTTGTGTACCTGTAAATGGATCGACCTTTGGATGAGCAGTGAAAGAGTGTTTCAACCGTTTGTCGTAATCCAACAATCCAAGAGTTTGCAAGTCTCCATCTTCAAGGACCTTAACAACATCTGAAAACGAACGCAGAAACAAGAGTTTCACAGTTGCAAAAATATTTATTTTACAATTTACATAGATCTAAATCTAAAATAAAAATCAGCTGGCATGCAGAACTGTTCATGAGAAACAAAATAAATTTCCTATGATGGTATATGAAATCGACCACATATAACATATTGTGATAGTCTGACACGATAATCATGCATAGTGCAATGCAATATTCATAAGCCAATAATCATTTGGAAATGCTTTGTACTGTTGTAAAAATCTCAAGTGATTGATTCCTTTGCTATTCTTATGATATTGGATATGAAACAGGTAGATTTTCTCCTAGCTTGGGGGGGGGGGGGGGGGGGATTTTGCCATTTTCCATTTACACAAAAGTAAGCTGCCAACCTGGTCGCGTTTGTCAAAAATAAAGGATCGTGCTGTTGAATTTCCAGTGGCATGTGTAGTGGCTATAGAAAAATGTAGTATTAACGTTTTAAGCTAGATGTGAAAATACCACACTGGGTCTAGCTATATCCATGTTTAGTCACAACTTTCCCAACTAGCCATTACCATTATGGGATGAGAACTTACAGGGCTTATCTGCCTCTGACAGGGCCATAAGTTTACCATGGTGATAGATAAGTGCAGTATTAGCTGAAAAAACAAAGTCACCAAATCAATAAAATGGTGTTACACCAAATGGTCGTGAAAAAAAATGACAACATGCAGTGCAGAAAATCGTCCTGCTTTTAAACATGATATTTGAATAGGTTCTGCATAAGATAAAAATAACCTGTCCCATGTCCATATGTAAAATCCAATACTTTGAGTTTTTTCCGGAGTTGTTGCATTTGGACCATAAACAATCCAAAAAATCCCTTCAGGTCTCCAATCTGTAAAATGTAAGAATCGGGTAAAAAAAGCACATGCATGTATTACTGATTGTCAATGGCCATAAAAGAGCTGGAGAGTTAGGATTTAGAAGTAGTTATCAACAGGACTTGAATTTTCTAATGGTACATTTAAGGATGATCATGAAGTTACATTGATGTCACCGTAGGTCAACTATATAGTCAGGCAGTTAGTGTAGAAGCAAAGAAACTAAGAGGACATAAATAAAGTGAGGTCCCTATGACTATACGACAAGTTCAAAGCTGATATGCATATGAAATCAACAAAAATTCGACACTGCAATCCAACATGCAAGCACAGAGAGATCTGTGAGAAAACCGAGAACCAAAAATATGCTGAAGAAAATCATGCTGGGTAAGGTATGTCGCTAAGAAGCAGCAGTAAACTGAGGCCCTGTTTAGTTCCCATGCAAAAACTTTTCACCCTGTCACATCGAATGTTTGGACACATGCATGGAGTATTAAATATAGACAAAATAAAAAAACTAATTACACAGATTGCGTGTAAATTGCGAGACGAATCTTTTAAGCCTAATTGCTCCATGATTTGACAATGTGGTGCTAGAGTAAACATTTGCTAATGACGGATTAATTAGGCATAATAAATTCGTCTTGCAGTTTACAGGCGGAATCTGTAATTTGTTTTGTTATTAGTCTACGTTTAATACTTCAAATGTGTGTCCGTATATCCAATGTGACGCCAAAACTTTTCACCCCTGGATCTAAGCATAGCCTGATTACAAAAAATCTGAAGATTAAGTTAAATTGAGAAACTTATGTACAAACTAGAAAAGTCACACTCGCCAACAAGCTAAACAGAATACATTTTGGAGCTGTAGTCAAGAAAATACTACAGTAACAATCGATTAATTGCAAAGACATGAGAATGTCTAATCAAACAATTGAAGTTACCTTCATAAACTTTGCTCCACCAAAATACTCTTCTTGCTTGAGACGAGAAGTCTTCACATATCTCGACACATAGGTAGCTTTCCCATCTTTGATACGCATCGCATGGATCATTCTGTAAGAAACAAAGTTATGCACATTTTGAAATCTTATTTTTCCACGCACGTGCCCTTGTTAAACTCCTATTTTCACTTCCAGAAAATAAAAAAAAAGAACACATTTTGATCATGTTTGCAAATATGTTGTAAAACTATGAGGTACTGTTAATATGTCACCAAAACATTAAAATTTAGAAGTACTATAAGTGCCGCAAAATGGCAATACATAGCGTCAAATATGCCCATAAAACCATGAAGATATATAACGTGTAAGATCTGCATCAAAGAACGATTTTGCCATATCTGCTCTGAAGATCAGAATGTTCTGTGTGCAAATCTGTCAGTCTGACACTGTATCTTTAAACAGTAGAGGAAAAAAATTGCTTTAAACAATGGATTACAATATACATGCGAAAATTAAATTCTAAGAAACACTACATGGAACAATAGATTTTATCATGTAGACTCTTATTGGAAAGAAAAAACTCCAATTTAGGGGCAGACAGTAAGACCTTAGTCAACTGCTAAAGAAGTGGATAATGCAATAATTATCTGGGAATTAAATGTATAAGCTAGAGAGAAGCAGATATGTATGCCGTTAAGGATATGCATCTGACCACAGAGAGGCTAATATGACATACCCATCTCCATCAAACCTGTGGAAACAAACAGAGAATATGAAATCAATTAAACACGTTATGCACAGATATTGGAAGCAACAGGCCAACAGGTATGAGGATATGTATTTTGTGTTTTAGAAAATAGAGTACAATTGTCCCTTATATGTGCATCAAAGCAGAGGCATAAATGCAAACCCATATGGATGACAATTTAAAATCTGTACAGTTTGTTTTTGTTTGGACGCACTAATGAAAACAAGATGGCAATCCTTACAATAATGTCTTTTTAAGAGAAAGGAAAATTGTGATGAAGCTAGAGAGAGAGAGAGAGAGGGGTTAATACCAATGATAGCCAGCGACAGGGACAAACTTTGGATTGGGTCCTACCCTGACAAATTCTCCATTCAAGCACTCCTGTGGAAAACCAAAGACGGGTCAGTGAGAAGGTGAAAGCAAAAAAGAGGAGGCCGCATACATGATCTTGATGAGTGCCTAATGAACAGTTTGTAGAGGTAGTGTTGAAACACAGTTGTCATTGTGAAAGACAGAATGTTTGATCGCTTCCACCATAGAGGTTGTTGTTGCATAATTTTTGATAAAGAGATTTTGGTGGTCAAAATGGTTCCTAGGTGTCATCTTAGTGCAGAGATGAATAGGCGAAGAAAAAACATGAATGAATGAATAGGGTACAGGAGAAGAGAAGGGGAGAGCAGGGGTAATGGAAGATGTCAGTTTGAGTGTTACTACATGCATAGTGATGAGAAGGAGAGATGGAAAAATTTAGTGTTGGTAGTGTACATAAATTGGCGTTGACTAGTACTAGTATGTGGTGTGGTGCATTAATTGGCGTTGACTAGTGAGACTGTTCATCGTATATATGATACCCAAACAAACCATTGGAAAGGACAATCTGGAGTGTATTTTAATCTCTTTTGTTGAGGCGACAAAGATTTGAGCTATGGGCAGTACAGGAGGAAGAAAGGGGGAGAAATTTCTTCTCCTCCTTTTTTTCGTTTCTTTCAGATACTACCAAGTAGAGTGGAGTACTACATAATAAGAAGCAGGCAAGGCAAGCAGATGGAAGTAGTAGTGTTTATGAATGAAAAGAAAAAGAGGAGGATAGGATAGGGGAGGTGTACGGGGAGGTGGCCGCGGACGGGGAGGGCCGGGGCCGGCGGGGTCTCGTGGTGGACGGGGGCGAAGTTGCCGGAGAGCCAGTAGAGCGGCTTGGAGGCGTCGTGGCCGAGGCGGACGGCGGCGCGCTCCAGCAGATCGAGCGCCCAGGAGGCGAGGCCCCTGCGAGGGCGCGGCTCCGGCAGCAGCAGCACCTCATCGCCATCGCCGCCTCCCATACTCCTATCCTATGGCCTATGGGTATGGGGGATTGAATTGAATTGCAAACTAGTACTCTCTATCCTACGACGACGATGGAATCTATCAATGGCAGGCAGGCAGCAGGCCGGCCGGCGGATGGAATCCAACGGGGAATACTATATACTAGTAGTAGTGTTCGTCTCTTTTGGTGCGTCTGCTTCTGCTTACACTACTGCACACGACATGAGTATGTAATGTACTAATCTAGTACGTACTGTACGTGTCTACCTCACATTCACATTGGCTGAGGTCTGTCTAGCGCCTCACCCACCCACACACATCCGTTGCTTCTCTACTTGTACTAGTACAAGTCAGCCCTGCCAATCGAGTTGCTCCTCTACTGCCGCGTTCCCCTTCCATTAACCACTCAGCTGTACTACTAGATTAACCTTCTTGTGGCTCACATATTTACTCATTCTTATTTTCCTTTTCTTTTTCCGAACGGTGCGGTATAGTTGTTATCGTCATCACTCCATCACCCTTATATTACGACCGCGTGGCTTAAGCGCATGAATTAATAGTGGTACTATTTTATACCCACATCTCTCTCTCTCTCTCTCTCGATTGTATAAGTTGAATTTAAACTTGATTTTTGATTTTCAAAAGCACTGGTAGTTTGATACAACGTACACAACTCTGAATTAAGGCCCTCTATTCAAACTTGAAAATGATGAACTTTGCCACCTTCTCTAGGTATGACATATGTACGACTCTTTTGTATGTATACAAGGGATCGAGCTAGGTTTGCTTAACTGGAAGTATTTAAGCTTCTAATTACATTTACTCCTCCAAAAACAGGCATATATAAATGTAAGTTAGGTAAGTATATGGGTTGCAATTAGTAATAAGCTAATGAAGAGGAAGAGGGAGGTAGGGGTAATGAAAATAGAAGGAGTATATGGGAAAGAATTACAAAGGCATGAACTCCTCGTCGATGACCTTGTAGTGCTTCTTGGCGTCGTACTGCTGGACGATGAGGACGGAGGCGGTGGAGGAGAAATCGGAGGAGGCGAGGATGTCGCCGACGGGGCCCAGCTCAAGGCACTCCGCCCACTCCTCCAAACCCTCCGTCAGCACAGACCGGCGGTCGCTGCCCCGGCCGACGACGAACAGACGGTACTCCGCCTGCAGCGCCCGCAGCACCGCCACCAGCTCCGCCCCGTCGCCGACGTGCTTCTCCATGTACCCGATGGCCTTGCTGCCGGCCACGTGCTTCCGGTAGAACTCCGCGAAGAACTTGTCGTCCACCTGCGCCTGCACCTCCTCCTGCCCCAGCACTGACGACGCCGAGGAGGAGGACGACGCCCCCGCACGGCGGCTACTCTTGGACGACTCGAACAGGCTGGTCCGCGCCCGCGCCCTCGCCTGCGCCGTGGCGTTCTGCACCACCCGCAGCGCCGTGAGCCGGACGCTGGCGTGCTTGGACATGAAGGAGGCGAGCGTGAGTGCCTCCCGGTCGTCGGCGCCCCCGATGAAGACCACCACGACGCCCTGCGACTGCGACTGCGACGCGGCGGCATCGACGTGGCGGTGGCGGTCCACCAGGATGCCGACGGAGCACGGCGCCAGCTGCAGCACCTTCTGGTTGACGAGGCGGAAGCCCAAGGGGCGGGGGGGCTCCATGTCCATGGCCCCCCCATCATCCTCACGCCGCTGCCTCTTGTGGAAGGGCAACAGCACCAGCGCCGCCATGGCCTCCTCCGCGCAGATGCAGATGTCGCTGTGCATGTCCGTGAACGACGACAGCGCAAGCACCCTCCGCACCCTCACCGCGCCATCATCCCCCTGGTACGCGTCCAGCGCCTCCCCGATCTGCTTCCGCATCTCCGACACCTCCTCGTCCACCACCGTCACGCCGTCGAACCCGCCGCCCTTGACGATGGCCGCCGCCGTCTGGTCCGTCAGCTGCACCATGTCCACCGCGTACACCGCCAGCTCCCCGTTCCCGCCGCCCCACCGCAGCGCCTCCATCAGGAACGCCAGCGTCGCCACGTCCTGGGGCCCCTGCAGCCCCACCACCAGGCGGAGCTCCGTCGCCGGGTCGTGGTGCTGCAGCCCCATCAGCCGCCACTGCACGCTCCGCCGCGCCCACGACGCGATCGCCATCCCCACCATCGGCGTCGTCGCCACGTTCACCGCCACCATGAAGATGATGGCCATGAACGACTTGTCCGTGATGATGCCGGCCTCGAACGCCGCCAGCGCGCAGTACACGTGGAAGTACCCCTTCACGTTGAGGAGCAGACCCAGGGCGAGCGCCTCCAGCCAGCCCAGCCCCCGGAGCAGGCCGGCGGCGGCGCACCCCACCAGCTTGCCCAGCGTGCCCATGGCGGTGACGAACAGCACCTTCCACCAGGGGAAGGGGAGCTCCATCACGTAGACGCGGAAGCCCTGGTCCTTGCGGAGCCCCGCCGCCTCGATGTCGTCGGTGGTCTGGCGGAGCGAGAGGCAGACGTGGGCGACGTAGAGCGGGAGGACGAAGGAGCTGAGCACCAGGTTGATCTTGCTCACCAGCAGCCGCGACACCCTCCCCTCGCTGGGGAACGCCAGCCCCACCAGGAAGGCCGCCATGTTCACGTCCAGCCGCAGCGCGGAGGTGAACCAGCACAGCGTCGCCGCCACCAGCGCCACCAGCGACAGGTCGAAGCCCCGCATGCGGCGCCCCTCCGGGTTGCGCCCGTCCACCCACTCCGCCATGGCCCTCGACACCAGGCCCGACATGAGGACCACGGCCAGGACCGCGGCGGTGAGCGCCGGCTGCGCCAGGGGCGAGGCGGCCCCCTCGGTGCCGGTGTCGCGCCAGATCATGCTGCCGATGGCGATGAGCATGGTGGTGAGCATGTCGGAGGCGATGCCTGCGCCGACGGCGAGGCGGCCGACGGCGGTCTTGGCGATCTTGAGGTCGGTGGCGAGGCGGGTGAGGACCGAGGAGGCGGTGTTGGCGAGGGCGGCGGCGAGGGCGAGGAAGGCGCGGAGGGAGTTCTCGTGGACGATGCCGGAGGTGGGGCGCATGATGGGGGCGTGGAAGAGCGTGACGAGGACGGCGGTGGAGAAGATGCCGGCGTAGGCGACGGCGGCGTCGGCGGTGGGGGCGTCGAGGAGCGCGGAGGGGTCCATCTCGACGCCGAGGGCGAAGAGGTAGGGCGCGAAGACGAAGCCGCCGATCTTGCCGAAGACGAGGTTGATGGCGTTGGTGAGCGAGAGCACGCGGAACTGGGCGAGGACGATGCCGAGCAGCAGGTCGGAGAAGATGCGCGGTTGGTACAGCTTTCGGAGGAGAGCGTACAGGATCTTGCTGGTCACCAGGATCACGCCGAACTCGAACAGGATGGTGTTGTAATTCGCCGACAATATGCTGCTTGTCATTGAGCAATCCATTCCTCCCATCGATTACTATTGATCTTGATCGATCTTCAATTCAATTCATTGCAATTAATCCGGCAGATGAATTATATATTGAATATACATGCATGCACGGATCAGATCGGATTCAAATTAATTCAATCAAATCAAATCAAATCAAAGGGGTACGTGCATTGCATTGCATTGCATGCACAAATTTCCTATCTCCATGGCTGCAATGCATGCATCAACACTCCACAAGCTCATGAAACAGGGGTCTTTGGTAGGGAGCATTTTGCGGCCTTCTCTTTCCTAGTACATATATATAGGAATATTATTAGTCCCGTCTTTAACTTCTTCCACATTCCTCTATCTCCTCTCAACTCTCAACTCAACTCATCCCTAGCGAGAGCTCATCCACTTAATTACGACCGTTGAAGAGCAGTGGACCTTGTCTTTCACCTCTTAGCTAGGCTACTACTTTTTAAGATGAGAAATTAAGGAGACAACAAATTAATTAAGCTCTATATAAACATAAGCATTTACTATTTACCAAAACATTTTTATTATGCTTTCCTTTCCCCACCATCATATAGTAAACTTTTATTCTATAAACACAAAGAACCGATGTTGAGCTTAACATGAACGTTTTATTCTAGCAAAGTTATGAGACTGATACACTAGTGGAGAAACCCTTTGTAGTCCCGGTTTGTAACCCCCCTTTAGTCCCGGGTGAAATAACCGGGACTAAAGATCGAGCTGACCTTTTTTTTTGCATGGCCCTGTTGCTGCATGGTTTATATATATATATATAAACCATGCATATATATGTTTCAATACATATATGCATACATATATATATATATATATATATATATATATTATATTATATTATATGTATATATGGTTCAGTACATATGTACATGCATAATATATATGTATTTATACATATATATGTTATGCAAATGCATATGTATATATATACATATATATATATATATATATATATATATATATATATATATATATATATGACCAAAATATATTTACATTATAGAAAATGTGTACACATGCATATATAGAAACATATGTAGTCATGTATTAATTACAATCCATTATATGTCCTAGCTAGCTACGATTTCGACGTAGTAGTAGTAGTACTCGCTGCTAGCTCAGAAGCTAAGGACCGGTGAATTGTGTTTCCGTCGTAGTAGAATTCACCCTTGGGATCAAGGATTTCTTCGTTGATGAATCCCATCAGTTGTTCTTGAACCGCCGCGATAAATTCCTTGTGTGTGGTCAGGTTATCCCTCATGCAAATAAACTATATGAATGTATGAAATTGATTAGTAATTAAACAAGAAATCGTTATGTAATAAAATTTTGAATTTATTTGTACGTACATCGAGCTCTCTTGTGGTGATGATTTGGTCTGCAAGGCAGTGGCAATACTCGCACACGTAGTAGCCGCACAAGTTAGTTCCCTGCTTTTGCTTTGCGCACTACAAATAAATGACAAATTAACGGCGTGAGATCTAATTAATATACACTTGTATGTATTAATTTGAATCGGAGAAATATAAATGTAGAGCATGTGTACTCACAGGAAATTTGAACCTCCGCCTAAGTCTTTCTCTCCAGTTGCCGCGGACCAAATGACGGAACCGATACCAAGCCCTACATGGAGTTTAAAGATATGATTCGTAGTAGAAATAATTAACATAACAAGAATTTCTTAATTAACAGAGGAACTTATACCAGTACCTGTCTATAAGTTCGAAAACCTTGTCAAACGTAGACTCTTTTTTATCCATTGAGTCATATACGTTGACGGTGCAGGCCGACAGGTCGAAGAGTAAAAGCACCAAGTGGAATCTGCAATGTGCGTGGGATGCATTACATATGAAACACTTAGCAAGTTCGTACGGGAATGAAATTTGGTATGTAGGAAGACAGTAAAATTAAACTAACTCTGTGTTGTACGGCAACAGTATGAACGTCTTGTAATGCTACGCCTTCAGGAGATGGACGAGATTGTCCTTTGTTTCTTGTGGATATTGGTCGAGCATTGCGACGTTTACTCTCCGAGGGTCGATGAATCTAGTATCGAAAACCCTCTGCTGTCGGGCCCTTTGAATCTCCATTCTACAACGATAAAAGGGAGTATTTTATTTTATATAGTTTACTTATATACAAGGACCTAATTAATTAAAGGAGACGTAGTAATTAAGAAATATAACTGAACGATATACTTACAAAATCCAGCAACTCATAATAGAGACGTCGAGGGCGTCCAGCTGGTATACTTCATAGATTCCCTTGAAATTGATCCAGAGAATATCATCTCCTTGTAAGAAGTCCGGGTCCCTGATCCTCGCTCTGATCATCTCTCTACCGGTGGCGCTCATCTCCATGTACAGCTGATGGAACTTGTACATTTGTGTGGGTAGGGACTGCACCAGCTCGGGCTTGACAAGCGGTTTACCGAGTTCGTACATGTATTTCAATTCCGCCTTTTCTATTGGTTCAACTCCTAGCAATTGATCCGTAGTTAGACTGGTGTCAATAATAAATTCTTCTATCGTCATGTCTTCCCCGGTCACCAACGGCTCGATCTCCTGGTTTGGTTGCTCTCCAAGCTGAGGGACTGGTTTGGACTTTCCAGAAGATGCTTTCTTCAGCGTTCGCTCATAGTCCGATAGCTTGATGGCCTCCTTGACAGGTGCAGACATACCCCTAAAGAAGTTCCTGACACTGGGGTCTATAGGAATCTTCTTTTCTGGACTTTGAGGCTTGAATTGTCTCTTGACTTCTGATGCAACGTAAGCGTCAAGCTCCTCTTGCGTGCAATCGTACCCCGGGTCCTTGTTCTTGGCAGCGTCAACTTTCGCCTTCTTCGTTGCCCTTGTGTGGCCAGGCGGTGGAGCTGGGGGGGCCCTTGACTTTGAAGGTGCTAGAAGAGCTTACGGAGGAGTAGGTGTAGGAGCCCGAGGAGGAGTCGGTGCAGGATCCTGAGGAGGAGTCGGTGCTGGAGCCTGAGGTGGAGACGGTGCTGGCGGAGCATGAGGAGGAGACGGTGCAGGATCCTGAGGAGGAGATGGCGGAGCCGGAGGAGATGGTGCACGAGACGCCGCTTGTCGCCCAGGGAGGATGATGTACCGCCTGCGCCATAGAATAATGGCATGGCTTGTGTCTCGTAGATGCGTCTCACCGTCTCCTCCAGGGTAATCCAGCTCGAGGTCCTCGTACGCGCCTTCGACCAACTCAACTTCAACCTTCGAGTATCCTGCTGGAATCGGCCTGCAGTGGTAAGTACCTGAAGGGTCCGTTGGGATGGCCATGCCCGACGCCACCTTCATGTTGTGAGAGATTATTTATTAGTAATCAACATATATAAGCAGCAACTAGCGGAATGGCTAAATCTAAAATATATAAACTATGAGCTTACCTTTATTGATAAGTTCTTGTAAGGAATATGCAGCTCACATGGTGTCCGCTGAGTGATGTCATCAACGGGACAGGTTGATTCATCCTGTGTTTGCATGGCGTCCATGCTCTGTGATCCTACTGCCCCGTTGACACGCAGCTGCTACAGTTTCCTGACGGGCTCACCATTGCAGGAGGAATGGTCGGCTGGGGATCATGGGACCGATGTGCGGCCATGCGTTCATCAACCTTCCTTGCCACCTCCTCTTGCATTCTGAGTTCGTAGCTCAATACCCGGAACTCTAGATCTGCAATCTTCACCTCGGTATCTCTGTTGCTCCTCATCCGACTCCTGTACGTGTGGATGTCCTCCTTGAAACCAATCTTCCAAGGAATCACCCCTTTCCCTCGTGTTCGTCCTGGATGCTCTGGAGTTTGCAGGGCGAGTGTCAGCTCGTCCCTATCTCTGTCCGGTCGGAACGTGCCCTGAGAGGAGGCTTCCACTGCATCTGTTAGTCGTCGCACAGCCTCTCGTATCTGATCGCCGAAGACCAGTGAGCCATCAGCTGGGTTGAGCGTTCCACCGTGAGCATAGTACCAGAACTTCAATCGTTCCGGCCAATTGGCGGTTGCCGGTTCGATACCCCTCTCAATCAAGCTAGCCTCCATCTCCTCCCACTTCGGCATCACGACGCTATAGCCTCCTGACCCCAAGTGGTGATGGTACTTCTTCTTGGCGGCATTTTCTTTGTTTCTTTCCATCATCGCCTGCCCTTGTTCACCTGTCTTATATGCAACGAACTCATCCCAGTGATCCCTTAGCTTTGGGAATGTGTCGAAGTTCGGTGTCTGCCCCTTCAGGATATACTTCTGGTACAGATCTCCCTTGAAGCTCTGAAATTGCTCTGCCATTTTCTTCAGAGTCCACCTTTTCACTTTATCCTCTGTACCCGCAGGAAGGGTGAATGTCTCGAGCATTGTGGTCCACAGCATCTCTTTCTCCGAATCTGGGACAAAGCTCTCATGATCTCCGCGTGCCCTTGTTCTTCGCCAGTACACCGTACTGACAGGCACGTTATCCCGCACAACCCAACCGCTGTGACGTACATAGTTCTTGACGGCTTCGGCCGGGGCACTAGGACGTCCATCTTCTTCCACTTCCGTTATGATGTGCCGACCCTCAAGCTTCTTCGCTGCACCTCGTTGCCCGCGTGCCCTCTTCTGTCCAACGGAGGGTTGACTACCACTATCCTCCTCCTCCTGGTTCCCCTCCACATCCCTTTCCACGTGCCCCTGCTGGTTCCCCTCCGCATCCCTCTCCATATTCCCTTCCTCGTTCAAGTACTAGTTTGGATCCTCGTTCCCCTCTTCTTCATTCCAGTACTGGCTGCTTCCCTCCGCGATTGTATCGTACAATATCTGTTCCTCATCGCGGTCAGCCATCTGTTGATATAAGAAACATCTGCTAAGTCACGAGACATTTATGTTTTAACAATCTTAAGTCATGTATGCTAAGTGTAAATGTCGTACATTAGAACCCTACACAACCTTACGTGCTAAGTCTAATTACAAATCGTGATATAAGCTAAGTCTAGGTGACGTATATTATACAACCCTAGCTAGTAAATAATTATATACTAAGTCTAATTACAAATAAAATAATCTTATATTAAAACTCAAATAATATTACATGCTAAGACTAAAATAGTCATGTATATGCTAAGTGTTTCGTGCGCATATGCTAAGTCTAATTAAGACTACAATAGTCAATTGCTAGGAGTCGCACCAATTCCGTAGTCAATAATTACATACTAAGTATAATTTGCAATAAAATAATCTTATATTAAAACTCAAATAATATTAGAACACTACACAATCTTATATGCTAAGTCTAATTACAAGTCTAATATTCTTAATTGCATTACAAATATAACAATCATTTATATTATTACGTCACTTGCCTGCACGAATTCTTTCTAGGGCTAGTTCTTCCACTCCGGCTTGAGGGACGACTCCGACAACACGTCTTTTCTGCAAGATACAAAAAATATGAGGATAAATGTGAAGTCACATATATATATTGCATTTCACGTTCACGTTCGTTCACGTTCGTTCGCTCGTTCACGTTCCCTAGCTCGTTCACGTTCGTTCGCTCGTTCTCATTCACGTTCGTTCTCGTTCACATTCGTTGTCGTTCTAGTTCACGTTAATTCGTTCGATCGTTCTCGTTCTCGCTCTCGTTCATTCGATCGTTCTCGTTCTCGTTCACGTTCTCACGGCAACGTACGTTGACATGTTCGTTCTCGCTCTCGTTCGTTCGATCGTTCTCGTTCTCGTTCACGTTCTCGCGGCAACGTACGTTGACGTGTTCGTTCTCGTTCACGTGTTCGTTAACGGCGGTGTGGCGCAATCGGGCCGGCGCTTGGCGCGGCGGCGGCAGCGGCGGCGTGGCGTTGCATGCGGCAGCGGCGTTGCGCGGCGGTGAAGGCGGTGGCGTGGCGTGGCGGCGGCGGCGTTGCGCGCGCGGCGGCGAAGGCGGCGGCGTGGCGTGCCGGCGGCGGCGTGGCGCGGCGTCGTCGTGGCGCGGTGTCTCGTGGCGGGCGGCGTGACGGAGAGAGAGATCGAGATCGGAGATCGATGAAGGGAGAGGCGGCGGCGGCTCTCACCCCAGAGATGCGGCGGCGGCGGAGGAGGCGGAGGCGGTGGCGAGGACGACGAGCTCGAGGCGACGGCGAGATACGGCAGCGTCGGCGCGAGGATTTGCCCTAGGCAGTGGCGGCGAAGGAGAGAGGCCGAGAGAGATCGATCGGCCGAAAACGTTAAGTATTGGTGGAGAAGACGAGGGCGCACCGGGAAAATATATACCCCCGGATCTTTATTCCCGGTTGATGAGAGCAACCGGGACTAAGATATCTTTAGTCCCGGTTGCTCTCATCAACCGGGAGTAAAGATCTTTTCCCGCTATTTCCAAGTTCTTTTTAAACCCGGTTAGGGTTAAGAACCGGGACTAAAGATTATAGCACTGCATATTATTTTCACTTACATATGTGTTTCTAAAATAGAAGTTAATGCATTAACATTATTTAAAGTACAAAGATTAATGACAATTACTTCGAAAAATTATTTTTGTCTGTAATAAATTAAGTGGATAAATCGTAATAAGCAAATATATGACTTAAAATTAATAAAAATTCCAATAATCATATATACTTAGCATATGAATGATATTATTAAATTGGTAAAAACTCTAATTAAGATATGTATGTACATACTGCATGATTTAAAATTAATAAAAATTGTAATCATCATATATACTTAGCGTAGGAATTATATTAAATTAAATGTTAAAAACTCTAATTAACATATGTAAATGCCACATGCATGATTTAAACCTTTTAAAAATTCGAATAGTCATATATAAGTAGCATATGAAAGATAGTAAATTAAATTGTGAAAAACTCTAATTAACATCAATAAATGCCACATGAATGATTTAATACTTTTAAAAATTCTCTAGTCAATTATAATTAGCATATGAATGATAGTCAATTAAATGTAGCATATGAATGATAGTAAATTATGCCATACATCAATTGATTTATATGGATAATCAATACATCCAAAATAGTTTACATCGTGTACACAATAATTATGGCATTACATCGGCGGTGACGGTTGACCGCACGTACTTTCTCCTCACTATTGTTCCCTCCTTGTAATCGCTGCGTGAGTAAGGGGTGTCTTCATTTGATAGGAGGATGCTAGGGTCAATCGTCACCGTGAAAGGGGGTTGCCCATCCAACTGATCGTAATCCTCGTCAGTCTTGTCCTCAACTCCGACGATTTTTCTTTTGCTTGGGAGAACTACTTGACGCTTAGGCTCGTCAGGCCCTCTGCCCTTCTTTTCTTTGCTAGACATGTCCTTCACGAAAAAGACTTGCGTTACATCATTGGCAAGGACAAAAGGTTCGTCCGAGTATCCAACCTTGTTAAGGTCAACAGTTGTCATACCACTGTCATCAATCATTACGCCTCCACCAGTCAACCTAACCGATTGGCACCGGAACAGAGGAACCTTGAGAGGACCATAGTCAAGTTCCCATATATCCTCGATGGCACTGTAATACGTGGCAGTTGTTCCATCGTGTCCCATGGCATCGACACGAACAACGCTGTTTTGGTTCGTGCTCTTCATGTCTTGGGCTCTCGTGTAGAATGTGTACCCATTGATCTCATATCCCTGGAATGTCGCGATCGACCCAAACGGTCCCCTCGCCAGGAAGGCAAGTTGTTGGTTGATCGACTCGTTACCCATGAGATGTTGTCGTAGCCACGTGGGGAAAGTATCAATGTGATGCCGTGTAATCCATGCATCGGACTTACCGATGTTCCTGGCGCGAACTAGAGCCAAGTGCTCCTCGATGTAAGGAGCTACCAATGAAGAGTGTTGCAGAACAGTGAAATGGGCTTTACGGAATAAATTGTTGTCTACCGTCATTATTGCTTTTCTTCCGAGAGTTCCCTTTCCCCGTAGTCTCCCTTCATGGCGTGATTCAGGTACCCCGATTGGGCGAAGGTCTTCGATAAATTCTACGCAAAATTCGATGACCTCCTCTGTTCCATAACCCTTGGCGATGCTTGCCTCTGGACGAGCACGGTTACGAACATACTTCTTCAGAATGCCCATGTACCTCTTGAAAGGAAACATGTTGTGTAGGTACACAGGCCCGAGAATACGGATCTCTTTCACAAGGTGACAAAGCAGATGCGTCATTATATTGAAAAATGAAGGTGGAAATATCAACTCAAAACTAACGAGACATTGCACCACTTCATTCTAAAGGGCTTCTAATCTATCCGGATCGATGACCTTCTGCGAAATTGCGTTCATGAATGCACATAGCTTTGTTATTGTTGCCCGGACATTGTCTGGAAGGATACCCCTTATTACAACTGGTAGCAGTTGTGTCATCAACACGTGATAGTCATGAGACTTT
Organism: Oryza glaberrima; assembly: GCF_000147395.1. Classification (NCBI taxonomy): domain Eukaryota; kingdom Viridiplantae; phylum Streptophyta; class Magnoliopsida; order Poales; family Poaceae; genus Oryza; species Oryza glaberrima. The sequence goes on along the minus strand of NC_068337.1, from coordinate 24,924,386 downwards.
AGGTTTGTGAACTTCTTCTCCTTCGTGCTTATTATTCGTTTGATATTCGTGGAGTATCCAGATGGTACCTTTATGCTCTCCAAGCATTCAAACATACTTTCCTTCTCTGCCTTGCTAAGAGTGTAGCTGGCTGGACTCAAGTAATGGCTTCCTTTCTCCTTTGGTTCCGGGTGAAGGTCGCCGCGTTGTTCCATATGCTTCAGATCATTACGTGCTTCCAGTGTATCTTTCGACTTTCCGTATACACCTAGGAAGCCAAGAAGGTTTACGCAAAGGTTCTTAGTGAGGTGCATCACGTCGATTGCGTGGCGTACGTCCAAGAATTCCCAATATGGTAACTCCCAAAATATAGAGTTCTTTTTCCACATCGCCGCGTGACCATCTTCGCTCTCTATAGGCTGGCTTCCAGGCCCCTTTCCGAACACTACTTTAAGATCTTTAACCATAGCAAACACTGTTTTCCCGCTGCGATGTTTAGGCTTCGTACGGTGGTCGGCCTTATGTTCGAAGTGCTTGCCTTTCTTCCGTACCGGGTGGTTTGCTGCAAGGAATCGACGATGACCCATGTATACAACCTTCCTACAATGCTTAAGATACGTACTTTCTGTTTCATCCATACAGTGAGTGCAAGCCTTGTACCCCTTGTTGGACTGTCCGGATAGGTTGCTAAGTGCAGGCCAATCGTTGATGGTTACGAACAGCAGCGCTCGTAGGTTAAACTCCTCCTGTTTGTCCTCGTCCCACACGGGGACACCTTCCTTCTTCCACAACTGTTTAAGATCTTCGACCAGTGTTCTTAGGTACACATCGATGTCGTTACCAGGTTGCTTGGGGCCTTGAATAATAATCGGCATCATTATGTACTTCCTCTTCATGCATAGCCAGGGGGGAGGTTGTAGATACACATCGTAACGGGCCAAGTGCTATGGCCGCTGCTCATCTCTCCAAAAGGATTCATGCCATCCGTACTCAAACCAAACCGTATGTTTCGTGCGTCCTTTCCAAATTCTTTAAATTTTCTGTCGATGTTTCGCCACTGCGAACCATCGGCGGGGTGTCTCAGCATCCCGCCCTATTGATGCTCTTTAGCGTGCCATCGCAACATTCTAGCATTCCCCTTGTTCCTGAACAAACGCCTTAGCCCTGGTATTATAGGGAAATACCACATCACCTTAGCAGGAATTCTCTTCTTTGTTAGCTGCCCGTCAACTTCTCCTAGATCGTCTCGTCTAATCTTGTATCGTAGTGCTTTGCAAACAGGGCATGCTTCTAGGTTCTCATACTCCTCACCGCGATATAGGATACAATCGTTCGGACATGCGTGAATCTTATGAACTTCCAGTCCTAACGGGCAGACTATCTTCTTAGCCTCGTACGTTGTCTCGGGCAATTTGTTTCCCCCCGGAAGAATGTTCTTGACGAGTTTCAATAAATCGCCAAATGCCTTGTCACTAACCCCATTTTTTGCCTTCCATTGCAAGAACTCCAGAGTGGTATCCAACTTTTTGTGCCCCTGCTCGCAACCTGGGTACAACGAAGTTCTGTGGTCCTCCAACATCTTGTCCAATTTATGGGCCTCCTTTTCACTTTCGCAGTCCTCCCTGGCGTCCTGCAACATCTGACCAAGATCATCCGCAACGTCGTTACCATCAGCAGCTATTTCCTCCTCGCCCGTTTGATTTTCTTCAAATCCAACATACTGAGCAAAGTCCGGAATATTGTCGTCTTCCACTTCATCTTCTTCCATTTCAACACCTTGCTCTCTGTGGGATGTCCAACAATTATAGCTTGGCATGAACCCCGACTCAAACAAGTGGAAATGAATAGTCCTAAATGCAGAATACTCCTTCTGATTCTTACAATTATTGCATGGACAACAAATAAAACCCCTTTGCCTGTTAGCTTCGGCCACTCTTAAAAAATAGTGCACGCCGCCAATAAACTCTTTGGACCGCCGGTCAGCGTACATCCATTGCCGATCCATCTACATGAGTCAAAAAAAACCGTACACAAATAATTATTCTTACAATAATGACAGTCATACAATAAGATATCTTTATTCATACAAAAATCATAAAATATTACACCAAATAATTCTTAAAAACTATTTGTAAAGTTTTAAACTAATTTTAATGTGTTTTACTTCTTTTAATTTTCATTTTAGTTTGTTTTCTATTATTTAAGATTAACTTTCACTAGAGTTTTCCTTCTCAACTATTTTATAAAACCTTGTTTAGCAAATGAACTAAATTTCTATATATTCTTTCTTCCCCACACACATTTTCTCTCTCATCAACTTACAACTAAATTTTGGAGACAAAAAAAGTGTGCAAAACATTAGGTGCAAATGTAGTATGACAAAAAAAAAACATTGGAGGATGAAGTTGCAAACCTTTTAGGCACCTCCGATTTGCATGTAATCACCAAAATAAATTCAATAGAAATTTTGGCATGACCTCCCCTCTTTTTTGAAGAAATTTTGAAGCTTGCTCGGGCAGCTGGAGGAGGAAGAAGACATATATATAGGGGTGGGACTTTAGTCCCGGTTGGTAGCACCAACCGGGGCTAAAGATCACCAGGATCTTTAGCCCTTTAGTCCCGGTTGGTAACCGGGACTAAAGATCAAATATGCCCGTTACCCTTTTGAACCGGGACTAAAGATTATCTTTAGCCTCGGTTTTTATTGCATCCGGGACTATTGTGGAAATCGGCCGACCGACGAAAGATGGTTTCTCCACCAGTGATATTAGCGACTATTGTATATCTCCCCAAAGGTACCTATCATTAATTGTCTTAGAAAAGGGAATCGATCCTCCTACATGTGATATTGACATATAATGGTAACACTAGTCTCTGCCCAACAGGAGTAGGACTATTACCAGTAATCAGGGATCCCGAACATGTATAAAAATCACTTGCTCTCTTGAAAACTTCATTTGCATTCTTATATATATCAACCAATCCCTACATCCTCCAAACACATCATATATGTATGGATTTTGTGATCGGGGTATATCCCTTGAATTTTTTTAGATCTTTTTAATAAATAATTTTAATAATAGACCTTCCAGGAACTTATTTTCGAAAATGAACATTTTCGCTATGCCATTGGAACCGACGTGGCCAAAGTACGCAGCCACACCACCGGTCTTGGCGTGGCAATTGGGTGCAATTAAAAAAAAGAATTCCTCTGCCCATCGCTCTAATCATATATTCGTGCCTGTTGAGTGCAAATGTTCTACAAATGTTAATTTGATCTATTGTTATCTTCACCAATTTAATCAAACGGTTGAAAATGTTGTTTGTAAAAACTTAGCAAGAATTTCTTGAAGTACTTACAGCATTGCTCTATCTAATAATGTCAAATGGTCTTCTAGACTTTTGGTTTTCCATCACAATTGCGCACATGCTTTTATCTCAAATCAAGTGGGGTAATAAACAAAGCTAATAATTAGTGGTCACTTTCATTTTCCTACCTCACGTAATAAATTTGCACACGCATATATATACTGTATATGTTCATGGGGGTAAAACATTATTGTCTCTTGAGACGAATGTGTAACCACGTGCGTACCATGCACAAATGCAAGAGAATACTTAATAATCGATGTTAGCAGTAATTAACTACTCCCTCCGTTTCAAAATGTTTCATACCGTTGACTTTTTAGTACATATTTGACCGTTCGTCTTATTAAAAAATTGTGAAATATGTAAAACTATATGTGTACATGAAAGTATATTTTACAATGAATCAAATGATACGAAAAGAATAAATAAATACTTATATTTTTTGAATAAGACGAATGGTCAAACACGTATTTAAAAAGTCAACGGTGTCAAATATTTTGAAACGGAGGAAGTATATACACAGGAAGATATATGGGCTGACCAGGCCTAAAGTTTATCAATGACTGTATATATAATGAAGTCATTTAATTCAATTAGCCTTTTCTTGACAAGTAACGCGACAATTTTGTATGTCAGATGGACACATTGTACTTTCGTCCGACCTTACGACCTTACTTTGTGTCATGGCCTACGTAAAGGTCTACGTATTTTTTTATGGATATCCTAGTTAAGTCATCAATGTTCAACTACTAAAAAATCAATTTTACAGTTGGACAAAACAACTTTTCGCGTACGGCCAGTCCAAACGCTTCACAGGCGGGTGGACTGACCGCCTGTGGAAACCAATTTTCGTAGGCAGATTCCTAAAGAGGTCCGCCTATGAAAATATTTACATACCAAAAATACTCGGGAACTTCAAAATTCTCCGTGTACGAGCAGATTCAAAAGCCTCCAATCCATTCAACAAATTTACCAAATCCTCAAATACATTCAACAAAATTCATCACAAATCAACACAAACAACAAAATATTCATGGCCATCGCTGCTCACTCCTGAGAGCCCCAACACACCGCTGCTAGTTGAAGCCACCGCCACTCACGAGAACGAGGACGACCAGCAGGGGAACCACGCTCCCGAGGATGGCCCGAGGTCAGCCGGCGGCAGATCCCCCAAGGGCACCCAACGGCGGATCCGCTTGCCCGACACGTGCCCGAGGCCACCTGACGGTAGATCTAGGCACCGTCGTCATTATCGTCACGGCCGGTGGCAGATCCGCACGCCCGAGGCCCAGCAGCAGATCCATGCGCCCGAGGCCGCTCGACGGCGGATCCAGGCGCCGTTCCCGTCGTCGTCGTGGCCGTCATTGGCATAGCGGCCGGCGGTAGACCGAGGCGCTGACACCGCCGTCATCGCGGCTGGCGGTGGATCCATGCGCCCCGGGCCCGGCCGGATCTATGAGTAGGGAGGGAGGGAGTCGCCGCCTCCGCGCCACCACTTTCGCTTCCTTCACCGTCGTCGCGTCTGCGCCGCCACTGTCACTCCCCCTCCTACGGCCGGATCTAGGAGCGGAGAGGTAGGGAGGGGGAGCCGCCTCCACGCTGCCGCCACCACCCTCTCCTCCTCTAGTCGGATCTGGGAGGGAGGGAGGGGAGGGAAGGGCGCGTGTCGTTGCTCTAAGATGGAGAGTGAGGTGAGGGAGAGGGAAGGAGTGGGAGGGGAGACCAGATGAGGTGAGGGAGAGATTAGACTTGGTGAAAATGGGGATAGGTGGTGATTTTATAAGTTATAACCTTTTCGCATGTAGACATCTTAAGGTTTCACCTACGAAAATCAATTTTTATAAACGGACCATTTAAGAGATCCGCCAGCAAAAATAAGGGGATTTTCGTAAGCAGATCTCTTAAGAGGTCCTCGTGTAAAAGTCGATTTTCGCACGCGGCACTAGATTTATGGTATCTTTAGCTATTTTTACAAACGGTGATTTTATTATCCGCCTGGGAAATCGTGACGTTGGGAAAAATCTTTTTTTAAGTAGTGAGAGGATATTGCTCGTTTTTGCACGCTATCTAAACCGTTACTAAAATACTTAGTAAGATACAACAATATGTGATATGCCAAAAAACACGCAAATTCAAATTCCACCTTCACGAGACTATACTTGTATTTTTTCAACTAATCTAAAGTTTGAACATTAATATATTCATATTTAGATATAATTTGTACATATATGGCATTATTTATTGTTATGTAAATCTGTAAATTAATAGTGTAAAGTTGTAAATTAAAAGTTGTCAAAAAGAACAGAGATAATTGAAGTGGTGCCATCTTTCTCTCTCTCCCAACTACATCAGTTGGAATATGCCTCCAGAAGTTGCATCAAAAGAGTTGTGACCATGGACAAAACTCTCAAAATCTCCTAATTACAAAAGACATTGACCTCTTCATGCATGCTCATTTAAACTGAACGCAACATGCCCCCATGCTAAGGTAGCCATATATACTAGAACAATATGTTGATCGCTCTTGCACGTGGATAAACATATAGTACTAAAAAAAGTGAGTTCATTTATTTACACAAAAACACAATATGAAGATAAATAAGGAATTGGGAGATGTCAAAATTAATGATACGTACCAGCTTTAAGGAATTAATTAACTTGTTCGATTCCCGGCCCCTCAATAGTTTTAGAGATAATTTAATTTTGTTACAACAGATAATTTTATTGACCTAGGTTTTGGGGAAAATTTAGCCAAACTGATGCAAAGTTGCAAACAACAAAACGTGCGAAGTTCGAAAACAGGTAAAACTAGACATCGTTGGGGTTACCTATTTTCCATCACCGGTTTGCTACGCCACAACCAAAAAAAAGATGACCATAAATTAATGTGCCATGACATGGCCTATCAAAGAAAGTATTATAAACTCTTGAGTGCGTGTGTTTTTCTCTCTTAGGTATCTAATTAAATAGTTAACAAGATAATTGAAGCTAACAACATGGTATACCATATATAGGCATGTAGAGACAGATGTAAGGACAAAATTAAAGCACCTCGTTTGCACCTAATCCGGGGCCAAATGCAAGGGAGCATCATTGAAACACTGATCGGTCGAAGAAGCTTACTTGGTACCGACCGTACGCAATGCTTAAAAAATGAATCATGCATCATATGCATGTGCTTGACTGACCTGCTGGCTAGCTGCAAATTGCTGTTTAATATGCCATGGCTAGCAGCTTAGCAAATTCGATCGGTAATTGGTCGATTAAGATAGGAGTATATAATAAGTGATGATGTGGAGGTACGTGGGGGCAGCGCCCCTAGCTCCCTATAAAAGGGCTCCAATGCATCACCTAATTAGTACTCCAGAAAATCAAGAAGCGATCGAGCAAACTAAGGAATGAGCATTAAGCTAGCTAAGGTAATCAAAGCCATTCTACTTAGCTAATAGTATAGGATATACTCCACTATATAGCTAGGAGCACTGGATATATAGACGAGCTGAGCCATGGCGTGGTTGGATGATGTGCTGAGCTTGTGCAATAATAATACTCGTATGTGCAATGCCCTTGTCCTCTCTGTGGTGGTCGTCTCCTTCCTCCAGCTCTTGAAACATGTGCTCCTGACGCCGTCGCGCCTCCCGCTCCCGCCGGGCCCGCGCAACCTCCCCGTCGTCGGGAGCGCGCACCGGCTTGTCAACACGCTGGCGCACCGCGTGCTGAGGGACCTGGCCGATGTGCACGGCCCGCTCATGCACCTCCGCGTCGGCCAGGTGCCGGTGGTCGTCGTCACCTCCAAGGAGCTCGCCCGGGACATTCTCAAGACCCACGACGCCAACTTCGCACGCGGCCCAAGCTCGTCGCCGGCGGCATCGTCGCCTACGACTGGACGGACATCCTCTTCTCCCCCTCCGGCGACTACTGGCGCAAGCTCCGCAGGCTGTGCATCCAGGAGATCCTCAGCGCCAAGCGCATCCTCTCCTTCGAGCACGTCCGGGAGGACGAGGTGCGGATGCTCGCCGACGAGATCCGCGCCGTCGGTCCATCTGTGGCCGTCGACCTCAGCGCCAGGCTACACCGGATAACCAACACCATCGTGTCCAGGGCGGCGTTCGGCAACAAGAGGAGTAACGCCGCCGACTTCCTCGTGGCCATCAAGCAGAGCGTCATCATGGCGTCGGGGTTCTACGTGCCGGACCTCTTCCCGAGGTTCAGCGTGCTCCTCTGCTGGCTCACCGGCATGCGACGTACGCTGCACGGCATCCGCGACACCATTGATAGCATCCTCGAGGAGATCATCAGTGAGAAGGAAGAGGCCAAGCAGCAGCAGGATAATAATCTGGTGGACGTCCTGCTCAGCCTCAAGGACAAGGGGGACTTTGGCTTCCCCATCACACGCGACACCATCAAGGCCATCGTGCTGGTTACTACTTTCTCTTCTCTCTTGTTTCATATTAGTACTATATAGGATCGATGTTTTGGGTTTTGAATAGATTCGTGTATGAATCGCTCTCGCTTCATATACGTGCTCTATATATTCATTAACAAAATTACCCTTCAATTCACTTTCTTTAGCTCCTCGTACCTATATATGCATGTATATATATCGTTAATGTATAATCCATATCAGGACATATTTGCTGGTGGATCCGGCACATCCGCTAATGTCATGGAGTGGGCCATGTCAGAGCTGATGATAACACTAGGGTGATGAACAAGGTGCAGGCAGAGATCAGGGATGCGTTTCATGGGAAGCAAAGCATCGGTGAGGCTGATCTTCGGGCTCGTGACCTCAAATACCTTAAGCTAGTGATGAAGGAGACGCTGAGGCTGCACCCTCCAGCTCCCCTGTTGGTGCCACGAGAAAGCATTGATGCATGCGAGATCAATGGATACATGATCCCAGCGAAGGCGAGTCATAGTGAACTCATGGGCCATCTCGAGAGACCCGAGGTACTAGGAGGATGCGGAGGAGTTCAAGCCAGAGAGGTTTGCCGAGGGTGGCATCGACTTCTATGGTAGCAACTATGAGTACACGCCATTCGGGTCAGAATGGAGGATGTGTCCAGGGTACAACTACGGGTTGGCCAGCATGGAGCTCACGCTAGCGCAACTGCTTCACTCCTTCGACTGGAGCATGCCGGATGGAGCCACCGAAGTTGACATGACTAAGGCTCCCGGACTAGGTGTTCGTAGGAAGACACCGCTGCTTCTGTGCGCCGCCCCCTATGTTGCCAGCCCTATATATGCCTAGCTAGCTACTAGTTCATGGTGCCACCATCGTCCATCCATCCTTATAATTATACTATATGAAATATACAATAAATATATCTTAGCCAAAAGTGATGGTATAAGGTTATATGTATATCTTTGGTTGATGCAGAGTCTGAAGTTTACACTATTAGTATTGTCTAAAAGAAACAATAATTTAATGTTCCATGAATACCAATCAAAAGTCTTAATTTGGTTGGAATTATGTAATATAAATGTGACTTGGTGGAAATTAATAACATATTGTGAAGAAGCTACTCTAGCTAGCTAGTGCGTGGGAGATGTTTTTTTCCCCTTGAGGGGACATCCTTTCGTTATGTGCATATCGTATAAAAAGCCATTACAAAATTTAGTATGACTTATATAATTGTATATTGTATAGTACTAGAGTTGGAGAGGAGGAAAGAAGAGAAATTTAACTGTGAATTACCTATTCTATTTAGAGTTAAATTTTTTATTTTTATTTCTTTCTTATTATCTTTACCTATTATAAAAATTGAAGATGATTTCGTACTCACTTAATTTTCATCCATCATCCGAGTTAAACACGCATAAAACCCGGATCGGATCGGATAAAAACATCTATCGGCGAACCGGATCGGAAAAATGACCCAGACTATATCTTTACCTATATATTATAAAAGTTTAAGATGTTTTTGCCGGTATTTTGGTACGTCATCCGTATTTGAGTAGGTTTTAATTTTTTCGGTTTTAATCTCTACTACTTTAAATCCATAATTTTAGAAAGGGTGAAAAAAATCATGCGGGAAAAGAAAACGCATAGTAATAAAACGCGAAAGAAAAACAACGGAAAAAAAGTCCGATCCGGACTGGAAATGGGAAAAAAAAGTGGTGGAAAAAAGCTGGAAAAAAACATAAAAAGCCGACTGCACAAAAATATAGAAGTCGCCGATCGTAAAAAAAAAATAAAGAAAGTCACTTGAAAAAAGAAACTGCCGTCCTAAAAAACGGTGAAGAAAATAGCCCGTAAAAATTACCAGAGAAAAAAACACATTATAAAACAGAAAAAAAAAGAAGTCCTTCTCTTTTATCCGCCTTTTTTTCTTTTTTTCGCTTTTCTTTTTTTTTCCATCTTTTTTTCATCTCTATATTTTATTCGTAATTTTTGTGACGAGAAAGGGTTTGCGCACATTGTGAGGATTTTTTTTATCTGACCGGTTTTTTCATTGTCGGGCCGAACCCTAGCACCACCGCCACATCGATCGGCCTTCTCATGCTTTCCCTCCTCCAATTGATTGAAAAATCAATTCTCCACTACTCCATCATCATTTTCCCTATATTTTTCTTTCAGTTCCGCTTTAATTTACTGGATTCAATCTCTATATTTAGAAGTCACCATTTATATCCTACAGTTTTATTGATTCGCTGCGATTTTGATAAAAACGGAAAGAAAAGATCGAGTGAATAAGAGCACTCAACCAATTTTGGGAGATTGAGAAAGATTCGATTGGATTTGATGGGGAGTATCGGTTCTGGCATCGTACTACACGGTACTGTCTTCGAGGTTAAAGACGGCAATCGACTATACGAGCTAGGCTTATAGCTCTACTTGTGGGCTAGGTTAAAGAGAAGTAGGTCAAGTAGAGAGAAGTAGCGGGCTGGGTCGAGACTGAAAAGGAAGGAAGAAAATAAGTTTTTGTCCAAAACCAAAAAGGACAATGTACAGTAATCCAAAAATATTTTTACCTGTTGCAACACATGGGCGTTTTTTCTAATATTATGCAAAAATCAAGGACACATGCATGTGTGCGTGGGATTCGAACTAAGGGATACATGCTCATGTGTCGTCTCAGCTTCTCATGTGTCATTGCAATTTTCTGATTTTCGCATGCTCATCAAGGGTCTAGTTGGGGAAAATTTGTACTTCTTTTGGGAACGCAGCGAAAGAATTCTATGCCCGCATCAGGGTAGAATATGGCTCGAACGGAGGGGGCTGCAGCAAGCGCTTTACTGGCATATCAAGGCAAAGCGTCGTCCAAGTCTGACTCAATAAAGTAATGCGTTGTGCATGCATGATAACGCGGTTATCCGAGTCCGACTCGATAAAGCATTGTATGTACACGAGAACGCAACTTGGTGCGTCTAGGACACGTTTTTTCTCATCCTCATCGCTTCCCACGCAAAACCACCGTACTCAGTCAATGTATACCATTATTATAATTTGAGTCTGCTATGAGCTAACAATCTAACAGTAAAAGTCATTATAATTGGAATATGTAATTTATTTTTACCCATTGCAACGCACAGGTATCTTTGCTAGTATAAGTTTAATTTGAATGTGCATTTTTTGAAGTGACATACCATATTGATTTATCTTACAAAAATTGTTTTAGTTTTTTCTATGATTTTTTAAACAACATGCAAAAACGGGGATAATTAATTATTTGCTACTCTTACGAATGGTGCTAAATGATTTGCCACTGTACCCACATGTCATATATACACATGAGAGCCTACATGTTATAGACAGCGAGTGACAAATAATTAATTGCTACATCTTAAAAGTGACCAAAAGTTAAATATCCCCAGAAAATGAAGAGACATCCCTCGAGGGATGAATAGACTTTTCCCCTGTTGTGTGTATCTGCTAAAATCGATTTGAGCTTGAGGTTGGAAAGAAAAGTTTACAGGTCGGCAGTACATACGTAAGGTCCTATAAGAGAGAGACTGGGCCTTATGGAAAACATCCACATGTACGTAAAGTAAGTAACCCTCTTCCCTTAATTTATGCGTTCAATTAGTTATTACTTAAAAAAATATTCGTACGTTGTAACGAGTAAAAATATTTTTTCAGTGGTACAACCACTATTAGGACTGAGTATTGAAACGTTAGGATCACTATATATTATATTATAATTGAAAAAGTTAATAAAAATTGTTCCTTAGTTTGGACTGAAAGCCCGTTCTTCTCTTCCTTTTTAGTCCCAATCCAGTCCGTTACCTCTCTCTGCTTCACCTGATTCTCTTCAATCCAACCCAAACTCCACCTGATTCTCTTCAATCCAACCCAAACTCTTTTCGATCCAACTCACAAGTGAAGCTACAGTCCAAGCTCGCGTAGCCGACTGGACTGGGTGGCGTGCGGCTTTGTGGGTGCGAACCGCCTCGTCCCCGGCCAAATGCTGCTCTTTGACCACCGCGGCGGCCTGCACTTGGACGTGGACCTGTACGTTCGACCAGTCCGACCGGCTGCCTCAGGGACGACGATATGATGATGACGTTGGCATGCATGCAGTCCGGCAACACAGCGGCCTGGCATGCAGAGAGCGTTCAGTGCCGCTGATGGTATATATGAAGATGAAGAAGAGGAAGAGGAAGAGGCGGTTGCGGTCGCAGGCCGGACAAGTGCGGATCGGAGGAGAAATTAATAAGTGCAGATCGCAAGGGCGTACCAGCTGAGATTCCAATAATTCCTATAAGTATCTCGCGTCGTCCTCCCCTGGGTGGCACGGGAGGCGACGACCCGGCCACCCCTATCCCTCCCCTTCTTCCCCTCCGCCTCGCCGCCGCTCGAGCGGCCGCCGGCAAAGCTGGCCGGCCGCAAGGACGGCGGCGGTGGGGCTCCTCGCTGACCTCTCACCGAGCGGGCAGGGGAGCCGCTAGGCGGGACGGCGGTGACCGCCAGATCCAGGCCGCTCCGGCCGGATCTGGCGGGGCGGCGACTGGTGGTGGGGAGGACGGCGGCCACGGCGGCGGGGATGGCGATGGCGAAGGCAGGGACGTGTGGCGCCGTGGCGGCGGCGACTGAAGGCGGCGGGGATGGCGATGGTGGCAGGGATGGAACCGGCCGCGAGCGTGAAGGTGGTGGTGGTGGTCCCGTGTGGGCTTGTGGTGGCGACGGCGCGGTGCCCGGCGGCGGCGGCGGCGGTGTCCCCCAGATCCGCACCTCTCGGCCGGATCTGGAGGGTGGCCGGCGGCAGTTGGCGGCGGCTGTGCAGCGACGACGGCGACGGTGTGGCGACGGCAGCGGCGGCAGTTGGCGACGGCGACGGCAGTTGGCGACGGCGGCGGCGGTCGCGGCAGTTGGCGGCTGCGGTGTCGGCTGGCGATGGCGGTAGTGGCGCACATGGCATCGGGCGGCGGCCAGCCGCATGCTGGTGAAGGGCGACGGCACAGCGGCAGTTTGTGGATGCGGGGGCTGGTGTCGGTGGCAGCGGCGACGGTGAGGTGGCTGGGCGTTAGGCAGCAGCGGTTGTGGTGATGGTGACCGTGTCTGCGGTCATTGGAGGCATGGCGGCCTCAAACGGCTAGCTGAGCGCGTGGGAGACGACTACATCTGGCCGGCGCGGTATCGTTTGGTGGAGGGGTCGGAGACCGGCTTGGCGCAGAGAAGCGCAGCCGATGACAGCGGAGGCCGGCTCGGCGCAAGAGGCGCGGGCGGCGGAGATGGAGGCCGGCTTGGCGCGGGAGGTGCGGCCGATGGAGGGAGACCGGATTGGCGCGAGGCGCATCCGGTGGAGGAGGCCGGCTTGGCGCAGAATGGCGCGGCCGGCGGTGGAGGAGGCGACCTAGGTGTGAGGAGTTGCTGCCAGTGGGTGTGGCGCGGTCTTCGGCGCACGAAGACTGGCTGGCGGGGGACGCTGGTGCAGGGGTCCTACATGTCGGCAAAGCTTGTGTGGTGGTGGAACATCGGTGCGTCAGGCGTGGATTCGCAAGTGGTGAGCGGCGGGTGAAAACCCAGTCCGGCCTTGGTCGAACCGACAACGATGGATATCCCCCCTCCTGAGGGCGTTGTCGTGCTGTCTCACCCCTCTGGCGACCTCGTCTGTGTCCCTTTGTTGGTCTAGTTGCGGTCGGTCACGCTTAGCGGCGGCCGGTCCAGTGTTAGCCTTCTCCTGGGCTTGTGTGATGGGGTTGTCACCGTGTGGGTGGTGGTATATTTTTTCATTTTTTCTGGTTACGATCCTCCAGGTTATAACCTTGTAATTTTTTTCTGCTCTATCAATAGAACTTCACACCGTCTCGTGTGAGTCGTTCAAACAAAAAAAACCAGCTGAGATTCCTGGACGTACGTGAGCATTAGCATGTGCGAGCGCATGGGCTGGACGTGGTAGTAATGGTACGTGCCAGCGTGTGCGGTGAGACGTGACATGCAGCAGGCAGGGTGGTTTAATTCATTCAATTCATGATGAATGAGCTCACTGGCGAACGTAGAAAATTAATTTATTAGTGTTACAATGTGTATATCAATATCATAGTATACTAATTACACTTCGATTATAGTTTTATGATATATAGATTATAGTGTTATGATATATAGATAAGCAGTTTAACCAAAATCGTCGGTGTCACCTGACACCGACGCTTACACTGTATATCCGCCACTGAATGAGATAGTGCCTGCCGGTTACTTGCATGGATGACACCTGCAGCTACATACGCACCTACATGTACCTTGCACAATCAACAGTACACGCGCGCGCGTATGCATTATAGTAAGGCAGCTAGGTTGGTGTACAATCGATCGCTCGCGAGAGGCCGTCTCTATACTGAAAGAGCTAGGATTACTCAATGATTAATGTTGAAAACAAATTCGATGAATTCATTAAAGAAATAATTTCTATATTGGTCATTTCGACTGTCACTAGGCTAGGCAGAAAAGGAATTTTGTATTTTGAGTAATTCGCGTGGTTTTCAAACGCGGATCCATGGATGGATATGGATCCGCCGCTCACCACCATCCGCAGGACCCTCCGATTTTCACTTCGATCAATCTCTTTCTTTTTTTCATTCCTTTGGAAGGGGGAGGAATACACGGGAACGAAGGAGTTCATTAAATTCACTTGTCACCACGCCCGCTACCACACATGAACCAGCGTGGCAAATGATCGATCGATCAGTTATGAATGCTAGCTCGTTCCACTATTTTAAAATTTTATTTTTACGGACACCCTTATTTAATCACGAATAAACTAAAATAATATTCGTATGTATAAAGATTTTGGTGATGTTCGATTAAGATCTCTCATGAAAATGCATTTTCTTAAGACGAGCGTATTAAGAGGTCCGTCAGTGATAATAGCGTCCGCCTACGAAAATGAATTTTCAAAAGCGTTTTTTTTCAACCACGTATACTTCGCGGCACATTAAGCTTTTCTTCCTCACCTCTCCCTCCACTCTTTTTAACCTCCACCTCTTCTCTCCTCGCTTACTCCACGTCTTTTCCTCCTTTCTCTCTCCTTCCCTCCCTCCCAGTCTCGTCGGGCCTCTTTGGGCTAAAGCTATAGATAGCGAGCAGTGACGGCTCGGATGACGACGACAAATCCAACGGCATCATCCTCGGGAGAGACGGATTAGTTGTCCTTTGGCCTAGGAGGGGCTATGGACGGCTGATGACGAGCTCGAGGAGGATAGGAATGGGAGCTATGGTTTCGGGATTTTGTTTTTATAATTCTTTTTGCCGAATTTTGTTTTTGCAGACAAGCAGTTTAATGTTCCATATGAGAAAATTTTGTTTTTGCACGAGGATCGGCTGTTTTCTTAGAAAATTTTGATTTCTACTGTCATCTAAGGGCAGGCGGGCAAAGTGCTCGCCTGTGAAAATGTGTTTTATCGTATGAAAAAGTATTTTTGTGCTAGGTTCTTATGGTACAATATGGACGCACCAGTTTAATTTATTTTTTGCAATGTAACTTATAGAAGTGAACTTTAACTTTATACAAGAGTACTAATTAGTATCAAGGTTGGCTCATCGTGGGAGGGAGTGAGTACACGTACGAATTAATGCTACTAGCAATAAAGTCGGACCGTGTCAGTGCACCTATCTACCCATGCATGCATGTCGATATGATCTCTTCCCATATATACATGCGTCTAGCTAGCTAGGCGCGCTTGGACCTAGAGTGGATTATATATGCATGCACAAATTAGCTGATGATCTCTATCGTTGTAGGTGCTAGCTACAAGAGCTCATAATCGGTACGTACAAAGCGCATCGCAGCTAGGCAGGCATCAAATTAATCGATCTGAATCCATGGCGCGGTGGTGCATGAGCATGATGCACATCGTTCTTCTTCTACTTGTAGTGGTGCTCATGCTACTTAATGTATCATGTGAGGCCGCTAGAGGCATGCCCGCGCCGCAGGGCGCCACAACCATGGCGAAGGCCATGGAGGCCGGCGGCGGCGGGGGTCTCAAGGACCACAAGACCTTTCTGCCGCCAGTGCCAGGCATGGGCGGCGGCGGTGTTGGAGGCTTCGCTGGTATAGGAGGTCCTCTCGGCGGGGTCATCGGAGGCATCGGTGGTGTTCTCGGAGGAAGCCCTGCTGGTCTTGGAGGAGGCCTCGGCGGTGGATCCTCCGGTGGCCTTGGCGGCGGTGCCGGTGGCGGCTGCATCCATCCGTGATGTTGTATCAGGCAGGCAGGCAGGCAATTACTATACTCCTATATATATATATATATGTGTGTGTGTGTTTGTAATTGTAGCTTAACTAGCTGGGAAATAAGTCTGCAGGCAGAGCCTGCCCTGAAAGGATGGACCAACTACGTAACTATACTAGAATATAGTTACTGCGAATGCTATAATTGCTTCGTTTCAGCTCCATCCTAGCTTATTAGTCTATCTATTTGGTTGTTACCTTGTACTACCCTATATATATCTTTGTAATCGTTTCATCTTGTGTCTACCTTCAACGTGCGCCTGTACGTTTTGTTTCATGTGTATCCATATCTCATCTCTCAAACAAAACCGATCAGCAAATAAAAGTGTCACTTAAAAAAAAAAGGACCACCGCGTTGCAACATCCAAATTTACTTAGGATTAAGGAATATGTACAAGTATAAAGAGTTTTGACTTCAACAAGAAGCTGTCGAAGTAAATAAAAGTTGCCACAGAAGCAATCTCCCAAAAGAAAATAGATTACATTGAGGGATTACTATCCAATATTTCTGAAAACCTCAGCTTCCTTACAAATCGCCACTTCCTCTTTAATTGAACCAAACAGGAAATCTATCGAGAGCGCCGTTGATTCTGAAACACAAGCGCATTTCTTTTCTTCCAAACCATCCAACATACAAGTAGCACAAGTCTATCGATGACGTCCCTGTGGCCATTCCAAAAATTTTGCCGCATCGCTAACCACCATTCTCCCATGTCCATGCTTGAGTCAGACGGCATCAGGAATCCAACACCAATCGAGCCCTTGCCGTTACATATTATTCCTTCCGTTTCAAAATGTTTGACACCATTAACTTTTTAATACGTGTTTGACCATTCGTCTTATTCAAAAAATTTAAGTAATTATTTATTCTTTTCATATCATTTGATTCATTGTTAAATATACTTTCATGTATATATATAGTTTTACATATTTCAATTTTTTTTTGAATAAGACGAACGGTTAAACATGTGCTAAAAAGTCAACAGTGTCAAACATTTTGAAACGGAGGGAGTATGATGTTGGTTCGTGTGGCATGGTGATAAACTATCTTGTCAGGCTCACTACATCTTCACCTTTGCATTATTGTCAAACTTGGGCCTTCTTCTAGACTGAGGGCCGAAAGCAAGAGAGGACCTAATTAATTTGGTCCGGCCCATTCGGCCCATCAGCTGCCTCATACTCCTTCCCTCTCTCAATCGGAGTCGGAGAGCAGAGCAGAGCAGATCAGCACCGCGCGAATCAGAGTGAATTCTGATCGGAGTCGGAATCCTACTATGATTCGATTCGATTCGACTCTCGTCTCATCACGCTATAAATTCAGTCTCCTCCACGCCGGCCGGAGCAATCAATCAATTAACCACCAAAGCGCACCATCGTCGATCACCATCAATTCATCAGCACTCAGCGCAGTTAATTAGTTGTTGCCAGCCATGGCGGCCACCCTCCCGTACGCCCTCCGCAAGCAGCTCGAAGCCGCCGACAAGTGCTTCTCCGACGGCAACATCAAGGGCGGCAAGATGCACGCCGACATGGCCGCCGCCCTCTTCTCCTCCGCGCCCGAGGCCCAGTGCGCGCAGGCCGCCTTCAAGGTCCACGCCGCCGCCGCCGCCGCCGCCGCCACCAAGGACAAGACCAAGACCGACCACTACGCCGTCCTCGGCGTCAAGCTCAGCGCCACCGGTAAACCGGACGCCACCACCACCGACGCAGTCAGGAAGCAGCACAAGGCGCTCTGCGCCATGTTCGCCGCCGTGGCCGCCGCCAACAAGCTCGTCGACGAGGCCTTGTCGGCGCTCACGGACATCAAGAAGAGCGACGTGATGTCGCCCCCTCCAACGTCGACGTCGACCTACTCTTACCAGCAGAAGCAGCAGGTGGCGCGGCGCAAGGCGAAGCCAGAGGCAAGAGGAAGAGGAGGACGATTACTACGGCGGTGGCCGCGACAAGGACGGCGGACGCGGCGGCAGGCACCGTGGACGCTAACCTTAATTAGCACTCCAATAATTAGTTAGGCTCGCCTCTGTTTAGTAATTTGACCTTAACTGTCAGATGTAAAAAAAAAAAAAAGAAAGCAAGCTACTAGCTAGTGTTATCTGGCAATGTACTAGTATCAGAAATTTCCTTGCCTTTTTATATGTGCATTTTTTTACTATCATCATAAAGGCAAGAGTATATATGTGCATTGAGGATGACAAATTGTAGTACGAATTGTTCTTAGCTGCATTTTTTTACTGTTCTTATGAATCCCAAAAGGAAACAGGGATCGACTTATTGTATTGGGCGGATCAATATGAAATTATGTTCCCTTGTTTCTTGATGTTCAGTGACTACTGTGATCGATGTATCAACCTTTATATTCACTTGTTTTAGAATTTTTAAAGAACTTAAAAACATGAGATATCATTGCATTATGAAGGAATGTGTCACTGAGATAACAGTTTTTACCTTGGGATTTTACCTTTTGTATACCATGCAAATCCTGTGATGTAATGCTGTAAACTCAATAAGCACCAATCTATAAGCTCACACACCCATTTGGACAAACTAGGAAGAAAGTCTGCGCATTCGCGTGAGCATCTTTATTATTTTCTATAATAATCTATATCATAAAGTAGTCCATAAATTGTCATTACTAATTATCTCATTATTGTAGAAAAAGAATGAAAGAGCTATATATGCTGTCAAATAGGTCATAAAGATCGAACTTGTATCTATCAATGCAAATATCAAATAATAAGAAATAAGAAGAGGTCACTTATAAACCATGGTTGCTGCTCCTAGTTGTATGCAAACCCTGCACTACCACTTCAGTCGCCTCTCAAACAAAAGCACCTTGAATTTCTCCAGTAATATATAACCAACAAATAAGAACACAATAGCATCTTGTATTCTCAAGCTACTCACATACACACCGATCAAGGCCCTCGTATTGGCTCACCTCATTTTTTTTCCAATACCTTTCAGTCATGGCTCCAAATATATAAACCATCACCATGCTTTCAATATTAACACGCCCACTCAGGCTTACCATATATAAACAATTAAAGGGCTCCCGCATTAGCTCATCTCGAAGAGAATCACCGTTGAAGCACCTATTCTTGTCAATTCATTTTTTAATTTTGTAAAGATTAGATCTATTAGTTGGAAATAACAGGTCAACCGATTTAAGTGACAATCAAGAGCCATATGTTTTTTTCCCTTATAATTTCTAGATTTTTCTGTAATTTATTAGTGCTACGTGATGATTCAAGAGCATTTGTAATAGTCCCACATGATGGCTTGAGAGTGTTCGTAGCAAGTTTAATGAATATATAATAGATCTATGAATATTTAACTTGAGTTATTTTTACTTGGCTTTTTTAATCATATTTGAACTTATAATCCTTCTCAAAAATCTATTTGGGATTGCTCTGGAAGTTGGTTATGATTTTATTCATGACGACCCTTAAAACACATAAATTCTAAATTAACCAAAATTGTGGAATCTTGAATTTATGACAAAATAATTATTTTTTAACAGTAGAGTTGGTTCCTATGTAATTCTTCGTTCATACAAAATAGATCAAGTTAATGCTTTGGCAATTTCATTGCCATGATTTGCTAGCTTGCATAACCCCTGCCATGCTCGGATTTTTCTCTAATTTGTTAGCCCTATGTAATTTTTTGTTAGTACAAAATAGAGTTGATGTTTAGCAATTTTAATATCGGGATTCCCGGAGATGACACGAGCAAGCTGAGCACGGAGCAACTGCACAACTGACTCCGCCGCCACCGAAGCAGGCACCATCATCATCTGGTCGGACAATGCCCATGGCAGCATCCCGTATTCGCGGTGATGTGCAGCCCACCAGGCAATAACACATCTTTCCCTGTCTTGCGTATATCTTAGGCCCCGTTTGTTAGGGCTCTAAACTCTAACTTCCAGCTTCAAACTCCTACTCCAATTGAAGCTAGCTCCTGTTAGAGTTACAGACCCATTAAAAGTGTTTGACAACCTTTTAGCTCCAAATCTGGAAAAAAAAGAAAAAAAAATAGAATCCCCACTGTCGGTCGTGCGTCGCCCCTATCCGCGCCGTCCGCCGCTGGCCGTGTCGCCGGCCGTCCGCCGCCCACCGCCTACCGCGCGCTGCCCCTGCGCACGCCACCCGCCGCCGGCCGCGCGCTGTCGGCTGTGCGCCGCCCGTCGCTTGCCGCGCGCTGCCACCCGTGCACCACCCGCCCGTCCCAGGCAGGGCACCGCCACCCAGCCCGCACGTCGTCGCCAGGCCGCGCCCCGCCGCCATCGAGCTAGTGCGACGCCGTCGAGGCCGCGCGACGCCACTGCCGGATCTCGCCGTAGATGACGGGAGGAGAGAGAATGGGAGGAGGAATTTAGGGGTAGTTCAATGGCTTTTTTTTGTGTAAATACATCAAAAAATTAAAGGGTAGTGGGTCCTTTGGGATGGAGTAGAGCTGTGGAGCAGAAAAACCCAGCTCCACCCCCGTAGTTCAAATTTGTAGAGCAACTCTGCCTACTCCGCTCAAAAAAACAGAGAATTTGTATCGTTTGGCACAGCTTCAGCTCTAGGTAAGTTGGAGGTGGGCACTGGAGCTGTGTCAAACAGGGCCTAAGTATCAATGATCCTATTACTGTATGAATACTGTTGTCGGGTACAACCCTTTGACATGACCTGAAATATAAGTGCACAATTTATGATATGTCCATATATAATAATTTGAGATATGTTGTGATATTTCCCTATATAAAAATTTGACATGGTTTTCGATAAATCACCATATGTTTCATATATGCAGGTAATTTGTAGGGCAATATATTGGCTCCAGTTCTGGGCACAGTTACAAAGGTGTGATGAAGACGGAAAGCTTTTAAAAGTTGCATGTAGAAAACTTGAGTCAATGGTTATACAGCTTTTTGCCAATTATGAATGGAGATTCACAAATAGGCTTCAATAATGTGCTCTCCATATCTTTTATTGGTTATTTTTTTCCTTATGCGCTGGTTGCTATTATTTTTTGTTGACGGGTGATACCCGTAGACCGGATATAGAGGGTATTGGGGGACGTTGGTACAAGGGTCTACGTAATACGACATCAAGCAAACAAAAGACGAAGATTATACTGGTTTAAGCCCCTTGATAGGTAATAGCCCTAATCCAGTTGATGTGGGATTATATGATGGAAAACACAGGTTACAAAGGGAATGATGGAACTCGATGTATCCGGCGAGATCGTGGTCAAGTTGGTTCGACTAGATCTCCGGCGATTTGGCTCCTGCAGGCTCCGACTTCGTAGACTGTGAGGGTTGTGTTGGCTTTGAGATTCGATGCCTTAGGTCCTGCCTGGGGGGTCCCTTTTATATCGCAGGTCAGGCGGTTTCCAAGTAGAACTCGAAGACATCGGACCCTACACGATACATTGACGACCCAATCTTGTCCGAGTAGAACTCTTTCCATCTGTAAACTCCGTGAAGGATTTCCTTAGTGTATGCAGAGAGTATCCGTATGCGCGTAGGTATGCCATACCAATATGTGACGTATATCGGAGGGTAAAGGGTATACCTAACCCGTAACCCTAACAGAAATTTCCGGCGGCTATCTCTCTCCTTTCCTTGGAATTCGCACCGTCGGAAGTGCGTCTATTTAAAGGAATTTTGGGGATCCATTTTGAAGTCCGCCTATTGTGAAGAAAACCTCCCGCCCGCAAGCGTTTTTCGTCTTCTCCGCTCCCACAAGAAACCCTAGCTCGTCAACCTCAGCCCTTTCTCCGACGATCTCCAGTCGGCGATGGATCTCGGCAAATCTTCCTCCACCAGCGCGTCGCTGAAGAAGCTTCAGGGGGGCGACGCCCTTCCCGGTCGTGGAACCATGGAAAGGGAAGCAGGAGGTACTGAACCCCAGCCTGTCCTAGGTCGCATGATTGCGATTGAGGACTACATTCTCTGCAGTTTTCTCCCTCCGCCTTCCGAATTTCTTCTCTTGGTTTTGAACTTCTACGGTCTTTCTTTGCTCCATCTGAACCCCAATTCTATTGCCTTCCTTAGTATTTTTTTCACATCTTTGTGAGGCCTACATTGGGGTAGAGCCCTTTCTTGATCTCTTTCGCTTCTACTATGAGTTGCATTGGATGGAGTCCAACAGGGTGTCTAGATGCGTCGGATTCCGACTTCGGGATGGCCTGAAGTCGCGTTATATCCCCTTCCAGTACCCTTCCTCTCATAGCAAATGGCGGACGAGGTGGTTCTATCTTCAGATAGAAGATTCGGATCCTGTCTTCGTTGTTCCTGAGGAACAACCAGACAAGATTTTGTCTTGGACCGCAAAGCCCCCTTTGATCCCTTCTCTTCAGTCGTTCATCGATGTTGTCGACGACCTCCGAGTACGAGGTTTGTCGGGGTATGAAGTCGCTGCTGACTTCATTGGTAGACGGATCCAGCTGCTCCAGGCTTGAGCCCATCCAGCCTTTGACTATTCTGGACCGGAGGACGCGACCTGGGTTTCTCCTCGGGGTATCTTTCTTGCATTTATCCTGACATGCTTGTGTGCGCGTTCCTCCTGACTTATCAAAATTTGGTTCTCGATTCACAGGTCTGAGCTGCGAAGTCATGGGACGTCGTGTCAGCCAGGTGATGATCAGTGGCCCGACGACGGCGAGTAATGTCCCCGTTCCCCTTTGCGAGAAGGGGGCGGCCGAACGCGACGCTGCCATCAATGTAAGTGTACTTAGTAGGCATTCTGCGTTTTTCTTCCGAGATTGCTTTGTGACTTTATAAAGCGTAGGATCTTCCTCTGACTGACATCATCGGGCCGCTCGCGGACCATTAGGTGGCGGCGTCACTGAAAGAGAAGGTCGCCAAGGAGGCGTCTGATGCTACTGCTCTCGCTGCCACAACAAGTGGTGGCGATGTTCCAACAAAGGGGAGGAAATTCTCCTCTGTAAGCGGACATCGTTGCAAGGCACCCACCCCCTCGGTAAGCTCTCCTGTTGTTTGATCACACAGCCAGAACACTTTCACCTTACTTCGCATCAGCTGTTCTCTAGGCCTCGGACGTGTCTCCCCCGCCTCCACGACGACAGCGACTTGTGACACTTGGTGAGAAGTAAGTGGATGAATTTGAGTTTTCGTGACTTCATTCAAGCTTTGTCTGAACCATAGCCATCTCATAGGGCGGCGCGGGCGATGGCGGTGCAGGACGAGTCCGGAGGGACTTCCGGCGCGTCTCCCGCTGTAGCCTCGACGGATGTCGTGCTTGCGCCCGGGAGCCGCGAGGTGACACCAAGCGGCCCAGCCAGCGATCCCGCGGCTGGTCGTGGTCCACCGGCTGCCGTCCTCACCTGGGAGGAGCTCCAGGTCGAAATGGGGCGCCTCCTCAAAGCTGGTGCTCGCGGCATTGGTCGCGAGATTGCGGAGGCGAGGTCGGCAGCGGCGTCAGCAAACGAGCGCGCCGACCGGCTGGCACACGACTTGGCGGAGGCTTGTGAAGACCTCAAGAAGATGAGGGAGTTGGTGGCCGGCAACGAGCAACAACGGCAGGGGCTCGAGCACCGCATGTCGAAGCTCGGGAACAATTTGTCGGAAATCCGTGGCTCGTTGCGGGTCACCTATATTGGTCTGCACCAGCTCGCCGGGGAGTGCGGCATCAAGTCTACCATCCCGGTGAATCCCGATGAGTTCTCGCTGACATCTTCTCTTGCGGAGCTAGCGGCGGTGATGGAGGAGATTCCCTCCAAGCATGCGGCCAGGATCGGAGAGGAGACGTCTAACGGGATCTACACGGGGGCGTGCCACGTCCTTGCGTGTGTGAGGCTGGCGCATCTTGAACTCGATCTGCGCGAGATCTTGGATCAGGGGGTGGCTAGCGACACGTGTAAGGAGGTGATGGAAGAAGTCGGTGATCTGGGGGAATCTGTTCTCCCCCTTTTTGAAGAGTAGGATCTCTTGTACTCCTTAGACATGCTGTGTAAAACTTCAATGGGTTTCAACCGCCTTTGTGCGTGCAGACATTACCCTAGCTTTCTTTTGCATTTTGATCTTGAATACTTTTTGTCCCTTGTAGAGATGTTGATGACGAGGATGTCCAGCAGCGTGGGCAGCCTGAGTCACCGGCGATCATTCCGGCTCTTGCGTTTGAACCACATGCGTCGCCGGACAATGTAGGCCAAATCCTAGCCACGAGGACGGGGATGGCGACGACATCCTTAGGTTAGTGGTCCCTTCATCCCTTTTTGCTCCTCCGACTAGATCAGCCGTGTTCTCGAAAGAGAAGTGCAGCTTGACTTAGTTGTTCCCACATTGAACAGATCTCGAGAGTGCTCTTGCTGGGCAAGATCGTCGTATCCAATATTGGAAGACGAAATTTGAAGTAGCGGAACTCGAGAGAACCATGCTGGCAGTAAAGAAAGAGCAAGATGTGGAAACGCTCCGAGGTCGTGAGGTGTGGTTCAACTCGTACTTGAAGAGTTGCTGCACGTCCATGGCCAAGGTTTGTAGAGAGCTCCGAGTACCCCGTGGGGATCCCGAGGAGTCGGCGGCCGGATACATCTCGTGGCTGAACGAGGCCTGTGCTCAGCTCGAAGGCGTCGGCAAACGCATCGACGAAGCCTTGAAGCAGGAGTGTCGTCGATCGAGCCGATATGCCGAAGGGCACGTGTTGGCCTGCCTACGAGATCATCGCCCGCGACTGGACCTCGATTTTCTCCGTGAAGGTTTTGCTTGTTCTCGGAGGACTCCGGCGGAGATAGACCACCTGGCGAAGTCAATGGCGCCGTTGGCGGAGAAGATCTTCCAGTCTATGGACTGGCGTTGACCTTCTTGGTAGTCTTTGTACCCTGTGATAGATATCTTAGGAAAAAGTGTAATATAGCCTTAGACTTGTGTAAAAATTGTAAGGAGTATTTTGTGAAATAGGAAAGAAATCTATCTTAACAAATCTTTCTTACTCCGGATATCGTGTGTAAGAGTGTGTTCTCAGTTCACGACTTTAGTCAGTCGTTTGAGTCGTACACTCTCCCTAGCCCCCAGCCTTGTCGGAGGAGGAATTTTCTCGGAGGATAAGGCTCTTGGACCTTTGACCTGCCTTGGTTAAATAAGCACTGATCCTAGCCCCCAGCCGTGAAGTTGGAAAGTTAATTTCCGATTACGCGGCTTGGTTAATACGCACGGCGAGAACTCTTACACGACTAGGTCTTACATGGTCTTTTGTCTCTACAGGATCTGACAAGGCCTTATCGGCTCTGGGCGTCCCCAGCCGAACATCCCTTAGGTTCCTCGGAGGCCTTGTCAAGACGGCGTAAAGGGACATGAGGATAGGTTTCAACGCTAGGTGTCATCTGGGTAAAGGATCATGGGACAGGAACACTTTGATTGTAATATGCGCCTAAAAATAGGCTTTCTTGATGCTGTAAGGTGTCTTACAGGTATGGATGATATTGACTCATACATAGAATTTACGTAGTTGGTCAATGTTCCAAGAATTTGCCAACTCGCGACCATCACCGTCTGCAATTTTGAATGCGCCTGGGCGCAAGACTTGTGTGATCGTGTAAGGTCCTTCCCATTTGGGTGAGAGCTTGTTTCGCCCTGCTTGGCTTTGAACCCGTCGGAGGACGTAGTCGCCGATCGAAAGTATGCGTGCTCGGATGCGCTTCTCGTGGTAACAGCGGAGGGCCTATTGGTAACTGGCTGCTCGGACGGCAACTCGTTCGCGATGTTCCTCGAGTAGATTCACATCGACGTTTCGCTGCTCCTCCTGATCCTCGTCGGAATACTTCTGTACTCGTGTACTCTGATGTCGTAGCTCGCTGGGGAGCATGGCCTCGGAGCTGTACATGAGGAAGAAGGGTGTTTCCTTGTTAGACGTTGTCGGTGTGGTGCGTACGGCCCATAGTACTTATGGGAGTTTTTCGACCCATTTTTTGTCATGTGACATGAGCTTGTCGTAGACGCGGGTTTTGATCCCTTGTAGTACTATGCCGTTTGCCCTCTCGACTTGTCCGTTGCTTTGAGGGTGAGAGACCGAGGCGAAGCATATCTTGACTCCCAGCCCGATGCAGTAGTCCTGGAAATCGGCGCTGATGAACTAGGAGCCGTTGTCGGTTATGATGCGGTGCGGTAGTCCGTATCTGCAAAATATCCCCTTGATGAATTTGATGGCGTTGTCGGCCTTGATTTCCTCCGTGGGTACTGCTTCGATCCACTTAGTGAATTTGTCGATCGCCACGAATAGGAACCTGTAGCCGCCCTGTCCTCGTGGGAATGGCCCGAGTATATCTAGCCCCCAGCACGAGAACGGCCAAGTAAGAGGGATAGTCTGGAGCGTTTGCGCGGGTAGCTTTCTGTGTTTACTGTGGAATTGACAGGCTTCACATCACTGGACCATGTCGCATGCATCTTTGAGGGCGGTTGGCCAGAAAAACCCTTGTCGAAAAGCTTTCCCGACCAATGTCCAACCGGCGGCGTGTGACCCACAGATGCCTTCATGTATATCAAGGAGGAGGTGTCTGCCGTCGTCAGACGAGACGCATTTGAGATGTACCCCGTTTGACGCTTTCTTGTATAGATCGTTGCCGACCATACAGTAGATTTTTGCTTTACGGGTTATTTTCTCGGCCTCTGTATCGTCCTCGGGCAACTCTTCGCTGTTGATGAACTTGATTAGTGGGATGCGCCAGTCATCTGTGGTCTCGATATCGGCAACAACGCGTTCTGCCTTTGTGGCCTCCGAGCTAATGTCGGGGGCGGCCGGGCTAACTTCGCCGCTAACCTCTTTTACTGATGGCTTCGTCAGGATGTCCAGAAAAGTGCCGGGCTCGAGCGGTTCTCGTCTGGACGCACGTCGTGCTAGGTCATCTGGCTCGATGTTGTCCTTGCAGTAAACGTGTCGGACCTCGATCCCATCGAACCTTTTCTCTAGCTTCCTGACTTCTGCGAGATACTTGGATAACTCAGGGTTAGAGCATTTATAATCTTTGTGCACCTGGTTCGCGACTAGCTCGGAGTCCCCTTTCACGATTAGTCGCTTGACCCCAAGTGCAGCTGCAGCTCTTATCCCGGCGAGTAGTCCCTCGTATTCGGCTGTGTTATTAGTCGCCCTGAAGTTGAGGTGGATTGTGTACTTGAATTGATCTCCGGAAGGAGACAAAGATAAATCCTGCCCCTGCTCCTTGGCTGTTGAGTGCACCATCGAACGCCATTGTCCACGTTTTGTTCTCGACTTGGTTGTCTGATTTGTTATCAGGCATAGTCCAATCGCCTACGAAGTCGGCGAGTACCTGGGACTTGATGACTGTTCGTGGCACAAAGTGGACATCAAACTGGCTCAGCTCGACTACCCATTTCGCAATGCGGCCGACAACGTCTTTGTTTCTCACAACTTCTCCGAGAGGGAAGGAGGAGACAACTGTGACTCTGTGGGCTTGAAAGTAGTGGCGTAGCTTCCTTGATGTCATGATGACCGCGTAAAGCAGCTTTTGGATCTGTGGATATCTTGTCTTTGCGTTGTGGAGAGCTTCGCTGACGTAATAGACTGGTCGTTGTACTTTCTCTCTCTCGACGACAATGACGGTGCTAACGGAATATGGCGTGGCGGCAATATAGAGGAACAATTCTTCATTAGGTTGGGGAGCAACAAGTACAGGGGGGTCTGATAGGTAGCGCTTGAGTGCAACGAATGCCTCTTTGGCTTCCTATGTCCATACAAATTTGTCTTGCTTCTTCAGCAGAGCGAAGAAAGGTTGCCCTCGTTCTCCCATTCTAGCGACGAACCTGCTCAGTGCTTTATACTTCCTTGAGTCTTGTGGGCGACTTTATGTTCTCGATTGCCTTGATCTTCTCGGGATTTGCTTCTATTCCTCTGCTAGAGACAAGGAAACCGAGCAGCTTGCCCGACGGTACTCCGAACGTGCACTTCTCTGGATTGAGCATGAGGCGATATCGTCGGAGGTTGTCGAACGTTTCCCGCAGATCGTCAATCAATGAGTCGCTTCTCTTGGTCTTGACAACGATGTCGTCGACGTATGCCTCGACATTGTTGCCGAGCTGGTCGCTAAGTGCGCCTTGGACCGTGCGCTGGAAAGTATTCCCTGCGGTTATCAGTCCGAACGGCATCTTAACATAGCAAAATACCCCGAACGGCGTGATGAATGTTGTCTTCTCTTCGTCCTCTTTTGCCATGCTGATTTGGTGGTAGCCAGAGTAAGCGTCGAGAAAGCTCAACAGCTCACAGCCGGCTGTTGAGTCCACTAGTTGATCTATTCGAGGAAGAGGGAAGTGATCCTTGGGACACGCCTTGTTGAGGTCGGTGAAGTCGACGCACATTCTCCATTTCCCGTTGGCCTTCCGCACCATGACTGGATTGGCTAGCCACTCTGGATGAAGTACTTCTCTGATGAAGCCAGCTTTGAGAAGTTTGTCGAGCTCTTCTCGTATGGCTTGTTTTCGGTCTGGTGCAAATCTCCGCAGTTTTTGCTTTACTGGCTTGGCATCGGGTCGCACCATGAGTTTGTGCTCAATCACCTCCCTAGGGACCCCCGGCATGTCGGACGGCTGCCAAGCGAACACGTCAGCATTGTCGCGGAGGAAGGTGATGAGCGCGAGTTCCTATTTCTCACATAGTGACGCCCCGATCTTGACGGTCTTGTCGGGGTTGGCACTAGAGAGTGGAACGATCTTGATCGCGCCGTCCGGTTTCGGCGTCTTATTTGTCTTGATCACTTTCTTGGGTGGCTCAGTTGTGGCGGGTGGGCTAGGCGTTTGCTCGACCATGTCGAGGCTCCGCTTGTCGCATTGTACCGCTAGTTTTGCGTTCCCTTGAATAGTGATTGTTCCCTTTGGTCCTGGCATCTTGAGTACTTGATACGCGTAGCGGGATGCGGCCATGCACTTCGCAAGTGCAGTTCTCCCGATGATGGCACTATACGCTGTATCGAATTCAGCGACATCAAAGGTGATCTGCTCCGTTCGGAAGTTGTTTACTTGGCCGAAAGTCACAGGCAACGTAATTTTGCCCAATGGTTTGGACGAGGACTGGGCGGTAATTCCATGGAAGGGTTGATCGGTGGCTGTCAAATCGCTTCGTGGAATTCCGATTGCGTCCAAAGCGCTGGCGAAGAGAAGGTTGATTGAGGTGCCACCATCGATGACAACCCGTGCGACCTTGATGTTCCGAATAGTGGGCTCGACCACGATTGGATATCGTCCTGGGATGACGGCAGTCTTGGGATGGTCTTCTTCCGAAAATTCTTATCTCATGTTCGGACCACTTCATCTTGGGTGCAGCCCCCTGCCATGTCGAACAGACTTCGCGTTCCACTTTCTTGTATTCTCGCTTTGAGGAGTATGCTGTGGAACCTCCGAAAATGTGCGAAACGTGGAGGTCAGAGTCTAGATATGCTGAGTCTGATTCCTGAGGAGTCGCCTCCACATCCTTCTCGACCACGCGTACTCGCTTGCCTTTTTCAAATGCAATGTGCTTCTCGAGCGACTTTTTGAAAACAAGGCAATCTTCCAAAGAATGTCTGTCCGTCTTGTATATGGGGCACATGCTTTCTTCGCGTCGCTACCTTGTGGGTCTGGGCGCCTGGGAGGGTTCACGTATTCTGCTGCGAGAACTTCCGCTTAAGCTTTCCTTTTCCCATTTTTGCGATTTTTCTTCTTGCTTGACTCAGGTGCGTCCGTGGCTGGTTTCTTCTCTCCCCTGGTCTTCGGCTTATCGTTCTTGCGTCTCAGCGCATCATCTACGTGGGCGCATCGTTCAACGATCTTGAACAATCTCCGAGTAGTTGTGATGCGTCTTGTCGCCAACTCCTGGGTAGTATAGCGATCTCTGACACCGGACTTGAAGGCGCGAATTACAGAAGCGTCGGTGATTTCGGGGATTGTATTTCTGCACTCGTTGAAACGCCGAACATATTCCCTCAAGGATTCACCCGAGCTCTGTGTCAACGCATGTAGGTCGTCTTCGATCGCGTGGCGCTTGTAAGTTCCTTGGAAGTTGGCGACGAACTGATGCCACAGGTCTGCCCACGAAGAGATCGAGTAGGGCGGGAGATGCATTAGCCATGAACGTGCAGAGCCTTTTAATGCGGTTGGCAAATAATTCACCAACGCGTTGTCGTCTGCTCCGGCAGCATAGAGTAGACTTGTAGGAACTCTTCTGGGTCGGTGCTCCCATCGTACTTCTCTATTGCTCCGGGTCGGAATCTCTCAGGCCATCGGACATCACGCAGGGAACGACTGAAAGCTCTACACCCAGCGCTGGGGGCGGTGGGTTGTCGGCGGTCGTGTGTCCTTCGTGGATGTCTGTCTGATGATGAGGACGAAGAAGAAGACGACGATGACGATGGATCACTTGGTTCCGGTGTAGGATTACGAGGACGTCGGCTAGATTCTCGAGAATCTTGTCGCCGCCCTCCGTTGTTGTCCTGACGCCGATCTCTATCGTCTCCGTCATTATGGCGGTGTCCTCGACCAGTGTCGCCCTGCGTTCGCCTCTCGCGATCGTCGTGATCGCGGCGATCGTGGCGATTAACACGGTCTCGGTCTTCGCTCGAGCGGCCTTCCCGTCTTTCATTATCGCGACGTCGTGAAGAGACGCGGTGTCGGGAGCGATCCCCGTTGTCTCGTGTGTGTCGTGCCTCTCGGCGGCCATTGAGGTGGTCGCGGAGGTCGCCGATGCCGCGAGGTGGAGGGGTGGCTCGATGAGGTGATTCCCGCTATTCGGGGTTTTCACCATTAACATCACCAGTTGGTGGCTGTTCCGAACGCGCAGCAGCAGCGGCCTCTTCGAATGCGTTACTGAGGTTGGCCACTGATTCCCGTAGTCGTTCTGTCCAACGTGCGAGATCATCGTTCAGAACGGGATCATAGGGGGTTTCCCTCAGTATTGCGTTGACGGCTCTGATGTGCTGGGCCGGAGTGGTCACTTGATTTTCTGCTTCCGCATTGGTGTGTGCTGATGCGCCGACATCGTCGATAGCCAATACTACAGCGCGCTTGTTGTCGATGATCCATAGTCTTCGAGGAGGTGCAAGACTGATGGTTCGTGGGGATCGATGTCGATTACGCCAACAAATCAATCTGAAACTGGCGTCGCTTCTCGTTCCTTGTCTTTATCCCTAATGTGGATGTATGACTGCTGGACCTTAGGAGATGGTGCCTTCATGGCGCTGAGAAAAACCTTGCAGCTTGAGAGGTCGTGATTCTTTGTCTTGTGAATAGGACAATAGACATCACGAGTTGGAGAAATACGCTGAATTCCACGCTCTTTGCAGGCGTGAATTTCAGCGCGGACATTGAGAAAAACCCAGCAGGCTAGCAAAGTGTATTTCTTGGTTTTGTGGATAGGACACCAGGACCTTGTCGCTTCGGAAGTCATCCTCGTCGGCTCGTGGTTCTTGTCGAAACGACAAGGCTTGGCTGCATTAGAATCCTTCTCGAGCTCGGATGTCGTCGATGTTCCGTTCTCCGCTTCGGCGGGAGGATCCTTCGACATGGAGTCGTCCTGGTTTGTAGCCACTGCGTTCTCGTTTCCGGTCATTGATGGACCGGCTGAGATCGGCATCGTGGTGTAAACCGGGAAGACGATTTTGCCGACTTGAGTCCACACCAGCATTGTTGAAGCAGGAAATCCCTAGTTGAGGTTGGTGTTGACGTTGTTGTGACGAAGCTAGATGACATAGTAGTAGAACCTTGAGCACCAAAGCCCCCTACCTGGCGCGCCACTGTCGACAGGTGATACCCGTAGACCGGATATAGAGGGTATTGGGGGACGTTGGTACAAGGGTCTACGTAATACGACATTAAGCAAACAAAAGACGAAGATTATACTGGTTCAGGCCCCTTGATAGGTAATAGCCCTAATCCAGTTGATGTGGGATTATATGATGGAAAACACAGGTTACAAAGGGAACGATGGAACTCGATGTATCCGGCGAGATCGTGATCGAGTTGGTTCGACTAGATCTTCGGCGATTTGGCTCCTGCAGGCTCCGACTTCGTAGACTGTGAGGGTTGTGTTGGCTTTGAGATTCGATGCCTTAGGTCCTGCCCGGGGGGTCCCTTTTATATCTCAGGTCAGGCGGTTTCCAAGTAGAACTCGAAGACATCGGACCCTACACGATACATTGACGACCTAATCTTGTCCGAGTAGAACTCTTTCCATCTGTAAACTCCGTGAAGGATTTCCTTAGTGTATGCAGAGAATATCCGTATGCGCGTAGGTATGCCATACCAATATGTGACGTATATCGGAGGATAAAGGGTATACCTAACCCGTAACCCGCCCACATGGTTTTTGATAAATCACCATATGTTTCATATATGTAGGTAATTTGTAGGGCAATATATTGGCTCCAGTTCTGGGCACAGTTACAAAAGTGTGATGAAGACGGAAAGTTTTTAAAAGTTGCATGTAGAAAACTTGAGTCAATGGTTATGCAGCTTTTTGCCAATTATGAATGGAGATTCACAAATAGACTTCAATAATGTGCTCTCCATATCTTTTATTGGTTATTTTTTCTTTATGCGCTGGTTGCTATTATTTTTGGACTACACTTGTTTTGAGTGCTAGATTGTAATAATAGGCTGTAGCTCTTTTGAGCAAAAGCCGGAATGTTATATTCCATTATTAAAAAAAATAATAAAAATTTGACATATTTTGAGATGTGGAAAGAAAGAGTGGGTATAGGTACAAAAGGAATCTTAATCATACACGCATCTTTGCTAATCACTCGTTACAATGCAATGACATATTTGCTAGTTGAAGTTGAAGATAGAAATCCCGTTTGTTTAAAAGAAGAAACCGAAGTATAGTAAGCAGTATTAATCTGTTCACCTTTGTATTATTGTCAAAGTTGGGCCTTTTTCTAGATGAGGGCCGAAAGCAAGAGAGGATGATAATCAATTTGGACCGGCCCAATCGCCCCCCCATCAGCTGCCTCCTTCCCTCTCTCGATCGGAGTCGGAGAGGAGAGCAGAGCAGAGCAGCATCGCGCGAATCAGAGTGAATTCTGATCGGAGTCGGAATCCTACTATGATTCGATTCGATTCTCGGTTTCTCGTCTCATCACGCTATAAATTCAGTCTCCTCCACGCCGGCCGGAGCAATCAATCAATTAACCACCAAAGCACCATCGTCGATCATCATCAGCAACTCAGCGCAGTTAGTTGTTGCCAGCCATGGCGGCCACCCTCCCGTACGCTCTCCGCAAGCAGCTCGAAGCCGCCGACAAGTGCTTCGCCGACGGCAACATCAAGGGCGGCAAGATGCACGCCGACATGGCCGCCGCCCTCTTCTCCTCCGCACCCGAGGCCCAGTGCGTGCAGGCCGCCTTCAAGGTCCACGCCGCAGCAGCAGCCACCAAGGACAAGACCAAGACCGACCACTACGCCGTCCTCGGCGTCAAGCTCAGCGCCACCGGTAAACCGGACGCCATCACCACCGACACAGTCAGGAAGCAGCACAAGGCGCTCTGCGCCATGTTCGCCACCGCCAAGGACACCAGCGCCGCCGTGGCCGCCGCCTACAAGCTCGTCGACGAGGCCTTGTCGGCGCTCACGGACATCAAGAAGAGCGACGTGATGGCGCCCCCTCCTCCAACGTCGACGTCGACCTACTCGTACCAGCAACAGCAACAGGTG
Source organism: Oryza glaberrima (assembly GCF_000147395.1). Taxonomy (NCBI): domain Eukaryota; kingdom Viridiplantae; phylum Streptophyta; class Magnoliopsida; order Poales; family Poaceae; genus Oryza; species Oryza glaberrima. Next base: position 24,890,735 of record NC_068337.1, on the reverse strand, counting down.
GCGCGGCGCAAGGCGGAGCAGAGGCAGGAGGACCAAGAGTTCCAGGCGCGAGCAGCATGCTATCAGGAGGAAGAGGAGGACGATTACTACGGCGGTGGTCGCGACAAGGACGGCGGACGCGGCGGCAGGCACCGTGGACGCTAACCTTAATTAGTTTGCTTCTTTTCTTTCGTCAAGCGATCAACGCTTATGTTTGTTTACTAGTCTTAATTTGCTCTTGTCAGATGTCAAAAAAGCAACTGTACTACTATCAAAATAATTCCTTGCTGCTTCCTCCGTTTCACAATGTAAGTCATTCTAGCATTTTCCACATTCATACTGATATTAATGAATCTATATAGATATATATGTCTAGATTCATTAACATCAATATGAATGTGGGAAATACTAGAATGACTTGCATTGTGAAACGGAGGGAGTAGCAATTAGCAAGCGTGTGTATATATATATATATATATATATATATATATATATATATATATATATATATATATATGTATGTATGTATGTATGTACATACATGAATTGAGGATGACAACAATGTAGAGTGCATAACGAATACTATCTAGCATTTGAAGCCGTGGCAAACGGAGAGGATTATGATGAGGATGAGCGCGATGATGATACCGAGGACGATGAGTTTGATCTTCATGTTCTGGTACCACATCTTGCGCCGCACTCGCGTCCCTTGCTGCCTGAAATCAGCAGCCTGCAAATTGCAGTAAAAATGCAATCAAAATGTCTTAGTAACTAGCCCTCAATCTGTAAATTACGTGCCTTGATGAATGAAAATTGAAATGCCTGCCTGGTCATGGAGTTGCTCTGTCCTGCTGACAAGTACGTCGATCTGCTGTCCGCGATCAATGGCCTGATGATATATTCATGCCATGCAAAACTAGTTGTTAGTAACTTCAGATACCTGAATCTAGTAGCTTCAATTGGACTATGTACTGTACCTTGTCAATGTTTTCCATCATGATGCCTTTAACTTCAGAGACCTGAGCTTTCACTTTGGCTAGCTTGCTCACCTCCTCAGGGTGATCCATGCAGTACTTCATCTGCTCTCCAAGCCTTGGCCTATCAAGCCAACACACTATGTATTGAACATGTATATATACAGGAATTTATAATGATCGGTGTTTTATAGACCTAAAGTACTGCATGGATCTATCTGAATCCTTAAATTAGTTGCTGGCAGATGAAATGAAGCGTACGTTACCCGAAATCTCGGCTGAGGCTGTTGGCTGCAGCTGTGGCTGCTTTTCCTCCTGCATACCTCTTGTTGAAATCCTCCTTGATCATATCTAGCAAGGCGAGAGGAATCTGCCGGCCACTCGACTCGGTTGCAACCACGCAGTATGCTGTTTTTTTTTTCAGATAATTCAGTCATACAGGCAAGTAAAGTGGCAACTGAAATTTTCTTGTGCTTTTAGGTTTCAGTCAAGTGTAAAGCGACATCGGATGAAATAATTTCTTCAGGTCTGGTTACCCTATATTAGTTTTAGATATATGGCTTGAGAGAAATAAACAGCTGCAAACTTTTGTACAGGGCCGGTCCTACGGTTTTGAGAGCCCTAGGCGAACTCATCGCGATGGGCCCTCTAAGCTATATATAAAATTTATTGATATATATATACGCTAATTTTACTTGCAAAACGAAAACAAATACATCCATATATTAAATTTAACATGCATGGTAATTATCAAGAAATAAAGTCGACCAAAATAACAATATATTTGTAACTTGGAACTAATATCATTATTCATTAACTTAATGAAGAATAGAACCCCATCACATCTATTGTTTCCTATGAAAAGATACTTATTCGGGCATTTCTTGATGCAAAATCATCAAGAACAGTATTAAGATCAATAGTGTCCAAGATATCCTTCTCGATTGAGCATATAGCCAAGCCATTTAACCTTTCTTGCAACATAATTGATATCAAATATTTATTCAACAACTTTAATTTTGAGAAACTTCTTTCAAATGAAGCTACCGTCATAGGTACAGTTAAGAGAATTCGATAGGCAACTAAAACATTTGGATAGAAATCTGCATCCATAACAAACTTCAGAATCTCAGGCACAAACATCGAAGAATCTGGCAAACTTACTTGCAACACCTTTAATTCTAAATAAAAACCATTGATCTCAACATCGGATAAGATACTAGATTACTAGTATTAGGTGTTGGCACCCCCACCATTATGGGTCCCCTACCATCATGGGCCCCCGGCGGTCGCCTCGACTGCATAGGGCCAGGGCCGCCCTTGCTTTTGTGATGATGGGTAAACAATTTTATTCATTCAACTTGTCTGAGACTGGGTCGATCAATGATCTAAAGAAACTTGTCTGAGACTGAATGAAAGCAACATGGATGATGATATACAGTTAACAAACAGGGAGGATGGCATATTGACATGGTAGATTTCCTGTTCATCATCGTCTTCGTCATCATCGATGATCATATTTTTAATATATCTAGTGCAAACCAATCATGACTAGCTATTGTCGTCGCAAAAAACGAATTAAACGAAGATTAGTTGTTGTTGGCTAATTAAGCCAAAAAAAAAAGATGGAGTGGATGATAATCCAGTATATACATCTGTAATAAACAGAGATCGAGGGAAAAGAGAAAGATTAAATAAGTACCGTAGCCTTGGTGGATGAGGAAGTTGAAGGTGTGGGCGTCGCAGGTGTAGGTGAGGCGGTTGTCGCCGGCGGGGAGCTTCTGCAGGCACTGCGCGGCGATGTCCCGGAAGTTGCCGGCGTACGCCGTGTGCTCCGCCAGCACCACCGTCCCTCGCGCCACCATCGCGTATATCAGCTTCGACTCCGCCATCTTGATTCTTGATCTTGCTTCTTCTTGTTGTAATTGCAATTCTTGTGTGTCAACACTCAACAATGGAAGGTGTACGTGGGCGTTGTGGCCAAGGTAGGGAGGAAGGAAAGATCGATGGAAGCAAACGAAATGAAACGCCGGCCGACCGTCTTGGACTAGTTATTCAAGAACCTCATCAATTTCCCCTAGCTTAATTGTGTCAATGGAGTTATCAAAAGTGATTCTAGATGCTTGGACTTTGGTTGCTTCGATCAGAGCCGTCCATCCGTCTGCCCCCGTTGACTAGCTTGTCTATCTGTCGTCTGCCTTCCCGCGTTAACTGCTTCTTATTCCTTGGACGACCTTCTTTCCTTCCGTTGGTCTAATCTCTCTATTACTACTCCAGTTTATTTATTTCTTCCTTGACTCGGTAATGGACTATTACTATTGATGATTCATGGCTTGTTCCTCTAGTAATCTCAGATATATGCGTCTCTGCATCCTGCAACCTTTGATCCATCCACCCACCTTTTGTTGCTTCTGCCTAGGACAACCTTGTCCTAAAATAAACAACCAGTCACAATCATCTGGAATCCAAACCGATCGTTTTAGGGTTCGAAGTTCGAACCCATCCTTATCCCACACCATACTTCACAGCAAACCTCATACGCTACACTGATCACCAACTTTAATTTTCCATTCAATTTTCACTTCAGACCGTGGATGATACATTCATCTCGTGTTTGTACTAAGGGATGACACAATATCAGCATACAACAAACTGATCGATGTAGTGGCGTGCTCCTAAAACTTATATTGCACAGGTTAAAATGGAAGCTGCCTCCCTCCAAAAAAAAAAAACCTCAAAAAAAAAGGAAGCTGCCCGACAAAATGGTGAAATATGGGTCAGAACAGCCATATATCACCAGGAGCACTCTCCATCCACAGAGCCTTCTTCAGTCAGAAACACATCACTTGCACTGCCTTGGGTGAAACTTCTCCTCTGACAGGAGCGACGTCATGAGCCGCTGCAGCCGTACAGCTCCTCGACCAGGCTGAAGGTGAGTGGTATTGCCGATGACTGAGCAAGGGTCACTTCCATTTTCTCGTGTCCCTCCACACCATCCTCCAGGAGTGAGCATGTCTGGGCCACGCAACAGGATCTCCGCATCTATCTTGTCTAGAACCGGGTCATCTGCATGAAACTTCCGAGCAAATGGTGCATCGCTAGCAACCATCCTGTCCAAGTCTTCAATTGTGAGGTAGTGCGGATGCTGCTTCGGAGGGTTGTCCCATGATATGTAATGCAGGTCATGGTTCACCGTGGTATTTTTAAACTCCTCAGCATTGCAGACCACAGTGTGGAAGTAGCCTTCTGGTGAAGAGATGAAATTGGCGTAGTACATGAGTACAGTCCTTGGAAGGTTGTCCCAGCCCCATATGCAGTATTCGACAAACGGCTTAGACAGGGCCATCCAAGCAGACCCTGCAATGTGGTAGGATTGTCAGATGCATCCACTTGAAGCATAAATCAGATCATTTCATGTAACTTCAACACATCATGCTTAATAAACTATATGCCTTGGCTTTCACTGAGTGGGTTGGCTCTGCATCCGCAGCTTAATTCTAACATTTTCAGTATGCGGTCAGGCTGTGTTGTTGTCTGAACATGAAGTGTAGTAAGATATATGAGCTATTTGGAGGAAAAAGTTTATCTGAGTTCTTAAGACTCTAGAGAAAACAAACAACAATTAGTCATCTCGGCAGCATGAACAAATAGACTGTCTAATTCTCACTAGATTCAATTATATCACCAATACTACAGAAGAAAGGAAAATTGATCACGAATAGGTTTTCACTGTCCCTAATGTAATGAGCAAGCTAGTAAGGGAAAAAAAACAGCAGATTTGAGCAGTGGGGCATCTGTTATGACCGGTGAAGAGCTTGAAGGCAGTGGGGACACTCCGGCGCTGCGGGATCCAGAAGACATCGGCCTTCTTCTTCATGTAGAGGCCAGGGTCAATGATGACCGGCTTGGCCCTCTGATACCTAGAAAACAAAACAAAACAATGATGCATTGGGCGGGCCTAGGATGAGGAGTAGCAAGAGGAGGAAATGAAGGGCCTACTCCTTCCACCCAATGTTGCTGGTGTGGTCGATGAAGTTGAGACCGCGAGGCAGCTTGGAGAACACATGGATCAGATCTGCAGCAGATCAAAACAGTAAGTAGCAAGGGAAGGGGGGGCCCCTATCCCTATGGGATGGGTGGCGTGAGGAAGTAATCCGAATTAGTACCATCCTGCGTGAGGAGCGGGTAGTCGGAGGCGGAGAGGTTGATGAACCAGTCCCACTCCAAGTGCGAGTGTTGGTTGGTGTAGAGGAAGGCGGCGGCGGCGTGGAGGGTGTTGGCGACCATGGTGGGGCCACGGTAGGTGACGAGGTTGGCCCGTTGGATGACGTGGACGTTGGCGGCGGCGGCGATGACAGGGTGGTCGGCGAGGTCGGCGGCGAGGTTGGCCCGGTCGGAGTCTGGCGCCTCGGCATCGAGGTGGAGGATGTAGAGGTTCCTGGGGTGGTAGAGCGCGAGGAGGACGCGGCGGAGCGCGGCGGCGTCGCCCGCGGAGCCGGAGATGAGGTAGGCGAAGCGAGGGGGGGAAGCGGTGGATGGCGGGGAGGGGGCGAGCTTGTGCTCGACGAAGAGGGTGGGGTTGGGAGGGCGGGAGGCGGCGGAGGAGGGGAAGGGGAAGGGGAGGGGGAAGGTGGTGAGGAGGACGAGGAGGAGGAGGGAGAGGGCGGAGCCGATGGCGAGGGGGAGAAGCCAGCGGCGATCGACGGCGGCGGCGGCGGCGGTGCCGGTGGTGGGCTTCATCTCATCTCATCTCATGGGCCTTCTTCTCTTCCCTTCTCTTCTCTACTGGACTACTACTGTACTGTCTTGTGTACTCTTATTTTCATAGTACGGTACAGGTGGAGCAAGTGAAGTCAACACAAGTTGTTGGACCAAACCCGTGCGTCCTCTCCATTTGGCACAACATCACGTATCCCATAAACACCTAAACCAAACCAAACATTCTGTAAATATATCTATTATATTATTAAAGGAATAGAAAAAGAAGCCTCCACGTTCGCTCCCATGGCTCAGAAATTCTCATATTGATCGGAGAAAAAAAATATTAAAAGACGAGTCTAAAGTCCATATATGAATATATACAATTTATAAATAACTAAAATTTGATATTAAAAATAATTAATAACTAACACGTATATAAAATACAATATGAATATTACACATTAGTAATTTTGTAAAGTTATTGCAAAATTTAAAATTATGTTGTCATTTTAATATATTTAAATAATATAATGAGAAAACATATATATGCTATTATATGAGAGAAAATATAAAGATGCTAGCCGCACAATCTGCGCGGGCCGCCATGCTAGTTTTTACGGTATCGTATGATTCAAAGTTTATATGTGAGTGAAAACTTAGGTTATGCCTAACGCTCCACGGTGAAGCACGATTCCAAGCGTCATGTTGGATTTGAATTAGAAAAGGAGACTTGTAAATAACTTTTGCTATTTCTTAATACAATGATGCGCTCCTTGCGTATTAAGAAAAATAGAAAAAGAGAAAGCACAATGACTCTGAGCATGTCATTGTGGCCTACAGGAGTCACGGTGGCTTGCGGGAGAAAAGAGCATAGAGGAGGTGGTCTATGGAGAGAGGAGAGAAGGGAGAATCTGCACCTTGTCATGAAGGGAATCCACCATTGACGAGTTCGGAAGACAAGCTGTTCAGAGGGTGGCTGAGGCCAGGCAGATTGCCATCACGCTGCCTTCCGCCTGCAATCTTTACCCAACCTACTGCAACATCCCTCCCACCGCTGCCTGCTAATACTACATCATGGACTAGTATAGTTATTGCAACATCCAGTATTATAAATGTATCAGTCACTACACCAGATGGAATCACCTTCAACTGGTAATAAACTGTCACATGCCACACTGTATCTGTACTGCACGTCGCCACTTATGGAATGATATACAATATATGTTACTGTATGATGAAATAAACTTCATTCACCTTGATAATGATGCAACCCTCTCTTGCATAACTGAAATACTGATTATTTACATACGGTTATCAAGACAGTGAGATTGTTCAGACAAAGGAAAAAGGAAAAAAGAGTGAGGAGGGGTGCATCAGGACTCAAATCATGACTTATATAGGAGTACTAGCTAACAGTGCAAGAGGCTTATTTTTGCAGTTGCTATCTTACCAAAACCCAGAACATAAGAACCGACAGCAGAAGCGCTCCCATCATCTGCTTGCCTGTCACTGATGCCGCTGACGAAGGCGTCGTCGTCCCAGTGTTCGTCGCAGGTTTCTCTGTTGGACAGGTGTAGCCGCAGAGGCTGGGCCGCACAACCCGGTAGACGCCCTTGCTCGACAGGACGTAGGTGTCCTTGTTGTTGTCCTCGCCAAACGAGTATATGTACCCAAGTGATGGGAGGGGGCTTCCAGCAGCAGTGTCACACGCTATAGGAGAACTCTTGGAGCAGCTGAAGGAGATCAGACTCGAGCTGTAGTTCCCGCTGCTCTCTGGAGCCTCTGTGCCGGTCCACATCGCTGATGCATACAGATCGGCGTATAGGTACCTGAAAACACATTGACAAAGACATCTTCTTGTTGTGATATGCAAATTTCAAGATTTTTCGCTGCTGCTGCTGCTGCACAAGATACTACTAGTTCAAGGCCATCTTTAAGTTCCAAAATAAAGCAATATGTACCTTCCGACCAAGCAGGGGTCGGTAGATCCTCGATAAACATTACCACCTATTATTGACGCAGATCCAATCTTCTTGTTGACATCAGAATGGCTGTAGCCCATGATAGGGGGAATGGCGTTTATGGAATTGAGGGAAGTGTTCCCTCCAGGTGCCGAAGGTGGATTGAAAACAAGTGGCCCCTCATATGCACGCCATCCATAGTTTCCACCCTTGGAGATCAAATCTACTTCTTCGTATTGATCCTATACACAGATTAAGGTCAAAATGCAAATGATGTACTGCATGCAAAGTGCACATAGTGGTCACATATCTTGACAATTTTACCAAATTTGATGAAATTAAGTTCTGTATGTCTTAGAAATACAAAAGCTTGCCTTCAGAAAAAGAAAGAAGAGAGCTAAATGTGAAGTCTGGAGAATGAACAGTTGAGTTCCATTAATATCGGCACAATATTAATGAGAAACGACCTGGATTCGAAGCTTCACCTCTTCTAATTATTTGATATTAGGTCATTCCCTAATATTTGCGTCTTTTTATATCAGCACAATGAATAATAGGCTTCTGTCTGCTACGTATCTATCCTGTCTTTATGCCTTTATCTGTAAATGCCTATCAAGTTCAGAATATTTTAAGTTCATGATCGAACTAGATTACATAGCTATACCTACACTTTTCAGTGTGCTTATCAGGTTCCTCGATGATGACTAGAAGTAATGCAGCCCTCAAGGTCAAGGATACCCAACTAACAAAAAACCAACCTTAAAGGGCATGACAAATTCCAATATACTCCCCTAAACCTGAACTACTGCTTGGTCCACCAAACCCCTTGAATTATTTTCTAAGCCACTAAGACTTGTCTCAAAGATGGTTTTGACTTTTGCCACCATATCTTCCACATACCTACTTTTTCCACTTGGCATCACGTCAGCACAGCACAGCCGATGTGGCAAAGCCTGATGGCGAGGCGGCCAAGATGGTAAAACCAACATCCAAGACTAGCCTCACAGGTAAAAGCAGTTTAGGGGTATTACTGAACGGGAAAAGGTTTAGGGGGCTAAGTAGACTGATACCATACTTTATGGAGTAAAATGGGCAATTTCCTTGAAAAGAAAAACTGATGAAGAACCACTATCTTTACTGAATCAATTGTTAACCAATAGTATTAAATTAAAAAGTAGCAAATTATCATGAGTTGCTCATATAATGCTGAATGTTACCTGACCAACATCGGCACAGTAGAAGTAGGAAGGCCTCGCGGAATCAAAGCTGCATCTCCATGGGTTTCTAAGACCCAATGCCCAAACTTCTGGTTCTAAGTCACTGTCATCAGTGTATGGGTTGTCTTTTGGAATGGAGTAGTTACCCCACAAGCTCTGGTTAGCAATTTCACTCTGTCCTGTAAAGGAAAAAAGGAACAAATTATCAAATATAGTACATGCTGATGCTCCATATATTGCTAATTGTTTGTCTTATGTGAGAGGAGATTTAAGTTTATCTTACAAACTACTTGCACTGGCAATAGAAACTAGTTTATCTTTATCCTACAAAATACTGGGTTTTAAATTTATATTGACAGGTGTCAATCGTCTACAAGGTTTAAACTATGACCATATGAACAACGTAACCTAATATTTTCATATGGAATGATAATACTGCCAGTTTGAAGATCCCGAAGAAGATTTGTACTCACCATTCAGCATCTTTGACTAAGCCATTCTTTAAAATGTGCCCAGTAGTAGTTTATTTATTGAACACAATTGGCCCAGAAGAGAGAAAATTATTGAAACAACACTGAAGGTGGTGATTAGGAGACACGATTGCCATTTTGTTTTGTAGTTCTGATGCCAACATTTAGAACTAAAATAAATAAGATGGGAAAAAAAAAGAGCAGCGATAGAGACACAAACATGGAATCTGAAGAGAATACAGGAAAGCAGTTCTGAATGGATAAATCAATCAACAAATGACAAAAGATGGCCCTCTGGAAGACTTACTTGGTGGATTATCAACATCAAGCCTCATAATTTTTCCCAGAAGCGACTTTTTGTTCTGAGAGAAATTAAAAGGGTCCCCCTTTCCTCCACCATCCCCCATCATGAGGTAGAGATATCCGTCAGTAGGCCCAAAGAGGATCTGACCTCCATGCTGAGACGTATAAGGCAGCCCCATGGTAAATATCCTTGTGACTTCAGATGGATCAGCAGACGTAACCTGACAAAAGTGAAAACTGAAGAATGTGCATGAATGGAGTATGAGGAATAACCAGACATGAATCGAGGAGGGTGTCCAGATGAGCAAACCTCGGAAATATTTGCTGAAGAACCTTTAGCGGAATATTCTGATACAACAACTTGATACTGGCATGGTTGAGCGCCATTATCCGTGCCAACCTTTGAGGGATCACAGCCGACATCAGAGTTACAAGAGCACCTACCAGAACAGCTGGGTGACTTTGTCCTATCACAGTTGTAAGAGGCAAAGAAGCGGCCATTGGTTGCAAAATTGGGATGAAATGCCATGCCCATGAGCCCAAATTGCGAATCAAAATGCACCTGATCGGTTAGATCAGCAAATGGGCTTGTCTCATCAAACTGCAGGATGCCTCCAGATCCCTGGTCAGGAACTGTTGCCAACCATATCTTCCCAGGTTGGCTGCCTAAGAAGATTCTATTGGAGCCATCAGGGTGAGGAGCCATGTTAAGGTATGATCCGTTGCCTATCCTCTCTAGGCATATCCCTTTCGGAGAGGGCGAAGGTGGAGTGGTGTTAAATGAGACAGAGTTCCCGCTGAAGCAAACAGATTGGTCATTAGGCGCACCGCCAAATGATTTGCAGAAGTCAGCTTCAGACTGCCAATCATCAGTAAGCTTGGATGATGAAGTGGGAAGTGGCGCGCCGCCTTGAAGCGGTGGCTGAAAGGGGGAGTTGGATATGGTCACATCTTTGCAAGTTTCCCAGACTAATTTGCAGTAGTCTTGTGTGGAGTCCTTTGATTGAGCAGAAGAGGATGAGGTAGAGTTGCACAGGAAAGGGATAGTCCGAATGTTTGGGCCGGCGTTGAACAGCTCAGCAGAATACGGATTGCATTTCTGAAAATGGAAGAGAGGGAAATTTGATACATAAATTAAAGAAAGTATCTGTAATTACATGAAGGTGGCATCTTCAATTACAGATACTCTCTTCAATTTATTTGATACATAAATTCAAATAAATTGAAAGAATTGCTGCACTCTTATATGATACATTACGGAAGGTGGTATCTTTGTAGTAACATGTTAGAAAGATGAGATATTAGTGGTGAGGCAATTTGATATGGCAGTGAATCAACTTGATAACATGAAAGAAAAGAAGCTCAGTTAAATTGTAAGTGAAGTTGAACTAGTGGTGGATGATCAGTATCTCTGTTTTTTTTTTTTTTGACATGAATGAATAATACAGTACTAGTATAGTAACTGAAAAGGAAAAGACAAGGCAAGCCAAATCTGGAGCAGGTTATCCATTCCAGTGAGGCAAAGCGGCGAACAGGTGTGTGGCGTGGCCCTCTGTGAGCGTGAGGTGAGGAAAGTAAAAAGCAGGGAAAGGAGGAGGGTACCGCGCAGAGGATGGGCTTGAGGAGGGCGGCGCAGGAGGCGTCGGAGACGTTGAAGGCATCGAACTGTTTCTGCAAAGTAGCGTCTGCGGCGGCGTCGCAGCAGCTGCTGCTACCCCGGGCGTAGGCGCAGAAGGCGAGCGTCTTGTTGAGCGCCACGGGAGGCCCTGCAGGGAAGAGCAAGAAGATCCTTGATTGAGCAAGCACACTACACTAGCTAGTATCATCATTCTCATTCATTCAAATGTAGTAAGTGACTAGACTGACTGGAGTCCGTGCATAGCGGCATGGCACGGGAGGCGGGAAGGAGCCAGCCGCCGCCGCCGAAGCAGACGACGACGAAGACGAGGAGGAGCCCGCGGCGGCGCAGCATCTCTGTCTCCCTTGCCGGAGCCCGGAGGTGTGAGATTGAATGGTGGATGCAGTAGCAATGGCACTATCTCCCTCTCTCTCTCTCAAGTAGGAGTAGTCAAGTGGATGGAGGAGCTCAACTGTTGACTTGTGCTGGTGCGAGCTGCGGCTCCTTCGGTCCTTCCTTCTCACCAACTCTATCTCTCTCATCGTCTCCACTCGCCATGGCATTTGCTTACCATTTTCTCCACAAGGTCGATCACGACATCGACATGTTTGGTTTTTATATTCTATTAATTCATCTAGTGCTGGTACTAAGAAAAATTATTTGCCACGATCCCAAACACTACTGTCACATTAGCCCCCATTTCCTCCACATATGCCATCTCATATAATAATATTAAGTCGACGAAAGTTCTAAATACTAATTTAATAACATATGGAATGGTCCCATCATCACTTCATAACACATGTCATGATGTTAACCCAAATTTCACCCGCAAACCCATTGTATGAAACAAACATCCCACTCCTTCTGTCCCAAAATATAAGCACTTTTAAATTTTGACATGGTCTTCGATATAATACTTTGACCAATAATATCCATAAAAGTAAGATGTTTTAAATAAAAAGAGTTGCATATTGTGATAGTTTGTTTAATGATAAATCTAGTAACATCGGGAGTATTTGCAAACGAAAAGTAATTTGTGAATAAAACTTTTATATACATGTTCTTAGCGATCTAAAAGTAAAGGCTGAAAAATAAACTTAGATGAAAAAAATCTCAAAATCAGCTTTAAATTTAAGGTTGAAAATTCAAATTTTGGCTAATAAGTATAAGCATAAGCAAAAAGATGACTAATATCAATTTTACATGATTGATCTTTTTTATTTTTTTGTGTATTAATAGTCAAAGTTACAAATTTTACATGCTAAAAATAATTATATTTTGGGACGGAGGGAGCAGCTAGGACTGCCATGTAGGAGTACTCCAGGAGTAGTGTACTACTATTGGATTTTTGGATTGCAACTGTTCATCATAGCCTAATCCGTGGGTTTTTCAAATTTTGATTTTTCGATATACTTCTACATTTCTGCTGTGTTATTGCTGTCAATTATCTACAACTTACTATATGCATGTGTTACTAACCATCCAACCTGTACGATCGAATTTGACAAGTGAAAAGTATATACATGTTTCATGTAAAAAAAAAAGTATATACATGTCACATAGGAGTACTTGGTTAGCAAGGCCGGCGTAAAAATCAAATGGCCGACGTTAGTATTCCGTATCTTGGTGTTGTTGGTCCACCGCACCTAACGTGACACGCCCGCAGATATCGGCAAAACAACTAGTATAGTTAACCAAAGAAAAAAAACTGATGATAAAGTCATAAAAGACAACATAAGTTTTGACTAGGAAAGCCCGTGCGCGATTATTTTGAGCACATGTTTCTTTGGTAAACAGGAATCAGGTGAAATTTTTTATAATGTATCAATAAGATTGAGCCATGATGCGGGTTGTCTCAGGTCCTAAATAAACGCGGATACTTAAAAAATTTGTTGGGAAGGTAAATTCGCATCTCTTACGACCTACACAACCTTTGATCTTTTGGCACGAAAGCAATCTGCTTGGCTTTACATCCATTACAAGGTATCATTTCTAATACATCTGTTGGACAAGCTCGTACATATTGAGTGCATACTAATATCCTATATATGTATCATAAAATTTTATGGATGTTGAGGGACTGACTCTGACGTGGGTACCATCCAAATCAACAAGCCCATCCCATTGGTACATCCGTAACTTTGAAATCTTTGCATATTTTTAGGGCCACTTTACAACACACTATTCTTTATAAAGTTTGTAAACAAATTAAATATTCCACACTAGAGAGGGTTGGGTTTGTAAAAGAGGTAGAGGAATAAATTAAAATAGGATTGGGCCGCAAATTTTATCATTATTAGCCTTGGGGAAAAATCATTAATATTAGCCTTTGGGCCCAAAATTTCGTGAGTATATCACTCTGGACCAAACTTTCTTGAGATTAACCTTAGGCCCCAAAATGCGTGATCCTTCAAGCCAATCATGAGCATCAACTCACAAAATTATAGGCCAAAGACTAGAACTCACGAAATATTTTATCCTAAGGTTAATATTCACAAATTTAGTGCTGAATGATCTGTGTGCTAATACTCGTGCAATGTTGGGCTACAGAAAAATATTCATGCATTTATTCTCAAAGGTCATTACTCATCAATTTTGGCAAAGGCTACAACTCTCGAAATTATAGGCCAGAGGCTGAAACTCGCGAATTTTTTTTGTTCTGAGGTTGATATCCATGGTTTTTTGCGCAACGATCCTGTTGATACACATGAATTTTGGGTCGGAAAAAATATTTATGTTTTCTTCAGATATTAGGGCAATCCCAACCCTCCACTTAGGATGATGTCTATGGCATTAACTACATTGCCATGTAGGACTTTTAGCTTATGTGGCACTATATTAATTAAGAGAGAGAGTGAAGAGAGGAAGAATCTGGGTCTCATGCAAGACACAGCTTTAACACGAGAACCTATGCACTAGACACTATCAAGTTTTGCATTGGGAGAGAATAGTGTCTTTATAATAGATGAAGAATAAATATGATTGGTAGAGAAGAGGGATGATGTATTTATTAAGGGCCCATTTTAAGAAATCATGGGTTGTAGAGTGTAGTTTCTATTGTGATATCTTAGAGCAAGGATAATAATAGAGCTCACTTCCTACTATTAGCCAATCTTAAAGTCAACACATATAATAGATTAGCTATAAGGTTGACTACAATTTTCTTCTCCTCTCTCTATCTCTCACTTATACATTAATTGTATTTGTCTTGTAGCTTGTGTTAAGCTAGCTCTTGCATGAGAGCCAACACCCTTAACTTTTTGTTACATCTCTCCTCCACATAAGTTTATAGTAGGCTTATAGCTCACTATTATACTTGCTCTTATTGACATGGCATCATAGACACTACTTATGGACATTATGAGTTGGGATTGCCCTTAGTACCTGTGTATTTTAGCTTAATGGTATAATTCATGGGACTATAAACCAAAGGCTAAAAATCAGGGATTTTTTTCCTAAGGTTAATGTTCACGAATTCTGTGCGCAACAAATGCAAAACTAATTCTTGTGACACTTTTGGCCGACGGGGAATATTCATGCATCATTTCCAAAGGTTAATACTAATCAATTTTCACTTAAGGCTATTACTCACAAAATTATAGGCCAATGGCTAAAAGTCTTGAATTTTTTTTTTGCTCATAAGCTTAAAATGCATGAATTTTCTGTACAACGATACTAATGCTAATATTCATGAAATTTTGGGCCGGAGAAGAATATTCATTTGTTTCTCAAAGGTTAATACCCATTATTTTTAGCTGAAGGGTACATCTCTTGAAATTATAGGCCAAAGTCTATTAAATGAAATATGCCATGCCTGCATTATTACTTACCACCTGTATCTCTACAGGAAATGGAAAACTGAAAATAACAGTCCTTTCTATGGTCTATACTAAATTACTTGGTACGAAGGCACATCTTGCTCACCATTTCAAAGTTTATATCTATGGTTCCAGAAATGAAATTGCTATTCTTGATTCAAACAAGACATTGATTTGTTTCCTATTTATAGAGTAAAAATGTTCCTTTTTATCTTGTGCACTTTGATGTGCAAAGACCAGCACCTACTATACCTACAATGGTGGCAATATTTCATTTTTCTTTAATGTTTTTTCTACTTTGGTTTCACTTGGATTATCTTTTCAAATATCGCTCAAACCTCACGAACTTCATTTTGATTTGATTTTTAAAAAAACTTTTTTTTACTAGAATGCTGCTGAGAACTCACGATTTTTTTTCCAAGGTTAATATCAATGAATTTTGTGCACAACGAGCCAAATGCTGATACATGTGTATTTTGAGCCAAAGAAAAACATTCATGTATTTTTTTTCAAAAAAAAAAGATAATACTCATGAATTTTGGCTAAAGGGTATAACTCATGAATTGAAATACAAGTTAAAGGATAAATCATGAAATTATTGTTTCGAAGGATAAAAAAAACATGAAATTTTAGAGGAAAATATGTATTCGTTTTCTCTGAAAGGTTAATACTCATCGATTTTCTCTGAAAGGTATAACTCATGAAATTATACGACGACGGGTAAAGCTCATGAAAAATAGTTCATCAAGATGACACTCTGCATTTAGTTCAGTAAAGCTAGAACTTCTTGAGTATTAACTTAGGGCTAGATGCGGGATTATTAGCTTTAAACCCAAAATTTTATGGGTATATGCCTTTGGCCCAAAATTTCAGTACTTCAACCTTTTGACCAAAAAATTTGGAGAATTGCCCTTCGAGGACGAGGATGAGGCCGTTGGGCGAGGAGACTGAGGGTCCCATGTGGCAGAGAGTGGATATCATCTTGTACCGATCTTAATACAAAAGGAAAATAAACGATGTAGGCTATACATGGCCCAAGTAAGGCCTTCTTCTCACTTGCGAAAACCAAACACAAGCCCATGTCAACTCCAATGTACTTGTATAAAAATAAGCCCAAGATCACATCATGGCTGGGCTGGCCCAAAATGAAATTTTAAATTTATTATTGCTACTACTTTTCCTTCATGTCCTTTGGATCCTTGTCAGAGTCGTCTTTGATTTCTTCGTCCGCCTTCTTCTTCCCGGCGGCTGCGGCTGCGGCTGCGGCTTTGCTCAGCGCCGCCTCCTTAGCCTCGTGGAGCGCCTTCACCAGCCTCTCCAGGCAGGCGTCCACGTCTTTCGTCTTTGACCTCGGCATCAGGTTCTCCGCCACGTCCGCCGGCGACATGTCCGCCTCCTCCAGCAGCCGCCGTATCTCTCCGAACAGCTCGTGCTGCTCCACGCCCAGGTAGTTCTTGGCCAGCACCTTGAACGACTCGAAGCAGCAGTAGGACATCTCGATGTGCATGTCCATCCTGCCTCGCCGGATCAGCGCCGGGTCCAGCTTCTCCTTGTGGTTCGTCGTGAAGATGATGATCCGCTCGCCGCCGCACGCCGACCACAGCCCGTCGATGAAGTTGAGCAGCCCCGACAGCGTCACCTTCTTCTCCTCGTCATCGTCGCGGGCCCAAGGTGGCGTCATCTTCTTCTTCTTCTTGTCCTTTTTCTTCTTCTTGCGCTTGCCGGTGAGGTCGATGGAGCAGTCGATGTCCTCGATGACGATGATCGACTTTCCGGTGGTCTCGATGAACAGCCTCCGTAGCTCGGTGTTGCTCTTGACTGCCGTCAGCTCGAGGTTGTAGACGTCGTAGTCTAGGAAGTTTGCCATGGCGGCGATCATGGTGGACTTGCCTGTGCCGGGTGGCCCGAACAGCAGGTAGCCGCGTTTCCACGCCTTGCCGACGGAGGCGTAGTATTCCTTGCCGTCGCGGAACATGTCGAGGTCGTCGATGATCTCCTGCTTCCGGACGGGGTCCATGGCGAGCGTGGCGAAGGTGGAGGGGTGCTCCAGCTTGACGTGGCTCCAGACGCGGGCGTCGTCGTAGGCAGACCAGTCGGCGCTGGGGTTGTTGGTGAAGAGGCGGCGCTGGCGGTTGCGGACGGTGACGGCGCGGCCCTCGGCGAGGACGTGGGGAAGGTAGGCGTTCTCGACGAGCGCGGCGGTGGCGGCGGTGGAAGGTGAGGCGGTAGCTGCGGCGCTCGGCGTTGCGCGGGGACCAGGTGATGACGTTGGCGCTGGGGAGCGCCTTGGTCTTGCGCCACCACATGGTGGCGCCGCGGAAGTCGTCGGCGACAGCCTCGTGGTCGTCGACGGCGAGGGCCATGCGATCGGCGCCCTCGGCGAGGTCGGTGCGGAGGCGGCGGGCGTTGGCGGCGCAGGGGGAGGCGCCGAGGTAGGCCTCGACGGCGAAGAAGGACTCGCAGCGGGAGAAGTAGTGGGAGGACTTGTCGTCGATGGTGATGGTGGCGTAGGGGGAGAGGAGGGCGTGGAGGCGGGCGGCGAGGGCGGCGAGGTGGTCCTGCAGCTGGAAGGGGATGTGCTCCTGCACCATGGACAAGAGGAACAGAAGGCTCGCCGCCGCCGACCACAGCGCCGGCCATCCAAACCGCTCGCCCTCCGCCGCCCCCGCTGTCGTCATCACCATTAATTCACTAGTTGTTTTGTGTCAGCCTGCGTATCCTATCTATCTATATATATATCCTGAGCGGTGATGATATCTCTACTGCATTGTGTTGGATCGAGTCAAGTCGATTCACCCAACATCAATATATATATAACAGAGAGAGAGAGAGCTAGCGTGCATATATATTTTTTCTTAAGTTAGTTTGTACTTTGTACCAGCATGTGTGAAAATCAAAGTCATTCCGTCCTAATTTACTTTATTTGCATTTCTTTTTACTCCACAAAGCAAGCTCTAGTGATGTGTACTGAGACTACGACTGATGACGACGAGCATATACATCGATCAGACTATTCAAAATAGGCATCGATCGTCATGCATGCCAGCTAACAAGTTTGATACGGCTGTGTAGTTACTGCTGTGATTACCATTGATTGACGAGCTGTCATACTGTCATGTATAGCTCTTTTGATCACTCATACATCATTTCAGTTACCAAAACCATTTCAAGATTAATTAGTATAGAATAAGTTATTAATTATATAGACGTACAAGCCATGCATGCACTGTTCATTTTACAGTTTACACCATATTCATGTTAACGATGGAGAGGATATATGCCCAGATTACTTGTGGTGGCTCCACTAAATTTTCTTATCAAATTAAGTTAACTATTGCATGGTCTCTAGTGAACCCCACCAGTTGATTCATTTTCAGTATATATAGTACCATGCATCTTTCTGAATTTCTAGGAACTTTCAGCTGAGTAGCTATGATGCATCATGTATATATGGTCGCATAGTCCTGCTTACGTAATACACGTAGTAGCTAGTTTATTAGTAGATGTTACTACCATATGCATGCATGCTTGGAAACTTGGTCCCCAAGTTAGTTGATTAACTTTAGTCCACATGTTCCTTACTCGTTAAGAATATATAGGAGTAATATAATCTGGAGGCTTTATTATTAATTAACAATTCTGTGGAGAAAAGCTCGGCTAATGTACTTCTTTGCACGGAACAATATATAATATGAGTTGAGTTAGGACTAGTGTTATTTCAAATAGAACCATATGAACCGCTATAAGATACTTCTTCTATCTCATAATATAAACATTTATGACTACTTGTTTGACCCATACATGCCTTCAGTCGTCACAGCAGGCGGGACATCCGCTTTCCACCTGATAGAATGAGAACGAGGAAGATGATTAATCTGCTTTCTGTGAACAAGTACACCGGATCAATGACGATATAATACGGCCAGCCTCATTCCAAGCACGTAGGCGATATAACTATTCCCAGCATGTCTCGATGGTGGTCAATACTAGGAGTGTATGCAGGTAAGCCACGAACCCATTTATCGATCAGAATAAACGGGTTTACATCTTATTTTTCTTCTTTGTCGTTATTGAATCCCTTGCACATTGTAGCATCTTCACAACCCATATGTGTGTGAAACTAAAAGATGATCGAGCTAATTATATGATGGATCCTCCACCAGCTAATTGAGCAGCAGTACGTAATGATGATAGTGACTGCCGGGAAAGTATCTCAAACAATTTATTATATACTAAAAGTCCATTAAACTTCCTACAAATGCTCCCAAGCCATCACGTGGCGCTCTAATAAATTAGAGAAATCTAAAAA
Organism: Oryza glaberrima; assembly: GCF_000147395.1. Lineage (NCBI taxonomy): Eukaryota > Viridiplantae > Streptophyta > Magnoliopsida > Poales > Poaceae > Oryza > Oryza glaberrima. Next base: position 24,871,382 of record NC_068337.1, on the reverse strand, counting down.
AATCTGAAAAAAAATAAAACATCCAACCGTTAATTTTCACTTAAGATGGTGGACCCATTATTCTTCACCATTAGATCTATTTTAGAAAAAATCCTAAAACCCAATCCATAATCTCCTCCCACCCCAACCCCACCACCTCACGTACGTACATGACCTCCTCTCCCCTTCACGTACGTACGTACATACATCTCTCCCTCTCATGTCCTTCCTTCCTTTCGTCTTGCCATTTACCTTTCAATCTACCAATTTTCTACCTAGCAAAGTTCAATATGTAAATAAAAGCAAATCATCTAAATGATTATAATTTTTACAATATATTTTATTTATCTACATTGGCCATGTTTGGATATACAAGAATATATCATTTGGAAAAAAACTCCTATCTTTTACATGAAAAATAAAAAGTAATTAAATATTAAATTAATAACATATATCTGATCTTCGCTCCTCTCTCCTTGCTCACTTTCTCCTCCCTATTTTTTAGCTCGCAACTCAGTATACAAATAAAAAGAGTAAATTTCACAATACTATTTCTATCTATCTATCATATGCTCTCTCCATCCCAGAATGTAACAACCTAGGATAGGATGAGACCTATGCTAGGACAATGTATATGGATATGAGCTAGGATGGGTCTCATCCTATCCTAGGTTGTTACATTCTAGGACGGAGGCAGTACTAAAATTCTATTAAACTTCCTATTAATGATACTAAGCCACCACGTGGCGCTCTAATAAATTAGAGAAATCCAAAAAATTATGAGAGAAAAGCAAAACATCTAAGATGAACTACCAAACCTAAGGCAGCTAAGGTGATTTACCAAGGTCATCGCGAGTGTCGCAGCAGTACTGATTTGCCAAGGTGAAGATGAATCAAATCATCAGTGTATAATGGTTTGTTTTGTTAATAACATGAAAACAAATTGAAGGTGTGGTGATAGAAAAAAAAAAGAATCAAGCACCGAGGTTTGAACCATTGGATCCATCCTTTTGTTTTCTTATGTTAGTGAAAAAAACCACATCTTTCCAACTCTCTTCGGTTCATCACGTTATCTATGTACATATATATATACACACACGTACATCGGTACGTGTATTGACACCCCTACACCATCCTAATTATGCAAGTCTCTCCTTCCTTCTGTTCTATCTCTTATTTTTATGCAATATTAATTATCTCTTATTTTCATGCAATATTAGTTAGACGATTAGACCAACTTTAATAAGAAAACAAATCCCTTTCACCTCCACCATTCTCCGTATTGTCACGACCATCATTTTTTTAGAAATTTCTTTACTTTTTGATTTATTTAAATTGTTACTTAATTTATAATTAAAGCAACCTATATTTCTCATATTTTTGCTATATATGAAAATACGTCGTATGACCTAGAACATATCCTTTATATAACAACCAAATAGTAATGAAATATCAATCTATATATTAAATACTAAAAGTCTATGAAACTTGCTACAAACGCTCTTAGTGGATTCCTGCAAAAACTTTTTCTCCCTGCACGGAAAATGAGGTAGCTCATCAACGCATGATTAGTTAAGTATTAGCTTAAGAAAACTTGAAAATGGATTAGTATGAATTTTTACGATAACTTTTATATATAATTCTTTTGTAAAAAAAATGCACCATTTAACAATTTGGAAAGCGTGCATGTGAAAAATAAAGGAGTAGATGTTGGGAAAGTTGGAGAAAGAACACAGTGGCCACCACGTGGCACTCTAATAAATTAGTGTAATTCCAAGAAATTTTGAGAGAGAAACAAAAGTCTAACAGTCGGTTTTCATTTAATCTGGTGAACCCATTTATTTTCAACCATGAATCATTTTGTAAAATACCCTTATCCCCTGCTGGCCCTACAAATGCTCACATACTCGGTTTGAAAAAAAAGTATGCACATATTCTGTTATCATGGCGCAACACACCTCTTCTCTTCTGTAAGGTGGTTAATTGAGATAGAAACCTACCATATAATATTTCTTGGATGAATGAGAAACATTAGGCACATGCCTTCGTGTGGCTTCCACCACACATGCAAAGAAACGCAAGCATGTAATCCAATCCCTCCGTGACTCCCACCCGTGCCCTCTAATCCCCTTCCAAATTCTTAATAGACAACCGATTAGAAGGAGACATAGCTTAATGGTATAAATAAAACACATTATCAGTAATAGTAGTTTTCCATGATTTACTTAAAAAAAAGAGACCCTAAACATTCGACAAAAACAATAACACTTCAATTTTAATTTACACTTAATTTATTAAAAATTATTTCTTAATAAAATAAGTCGACCTTCTTTCTCGATAACGTGGACAGATAATTACTCATAGGGATGAATTAAATATTTTATTGCATAAAACAAACAAATATCTTATAAAAATTATCAAAGCAATATCGTTGAAAAACATTCGTAGAGAAATACTACTTTTGAAATTTGAAGCGTAGCATGTACTGCCTGGTTAATATTTCAATCTTATAAGTTTCTTGAACACATATTACGACACATACCCACGCATACGCGCGGGCTACCTTCCTAGTTATATAAAAATTTCATAAAAAAATATAAGCTAGACTATGGTAATATAAGACATGTAAGTCTAAATTCGATCGACATATAAAGAAACAAAAATAACAAATTCTATTTGCGTTGTACATGTACTATTTACTACCTGATTTTATTATTTTTGTTTCTCTAGTTGTGGATCAAATTTAGTCCTGCATGTTTGTGTATAGATTTATATAATCACAATAGATGTTACTAATATTTTTAAATTTTTTCTATAACTATTTGAGTTGCATGCAAATGTTCTATGATACCTGGTGTAGAAAATCCTTGTCTAGTGACTGCCGGTTTGTCAATTACACAAACAGCCCATCGTCCACCGCACGAGAGAGAAGTGGCGGAACGGAAGCGGAACTAAACTAGCTCGGGTATAGAGTGGAGGAGCCGGAGTGGGATTTTTAATCATTTAAAAAACTCATTAATTGCATGTAAACTAAATATCCTCTCTGTTAATTTGCTTTTGATCATCGTATTGATTACTCCTACCAAGGATGGAGCGAAGATAAATATATATAAGCTATTGGGAGAGTGGATTTTAAACTCTTGAAGGAATGTCCCGTTGTTGTTTGTATGTTACTCAAATAGTTATGAAAAAATTATAATTATATTAACGTGTGATATATCACTTCATATACATCCATATTAAGTTCAACATCTACATGTTGCAACGGATATATGTTAACTAGCTATAGTTTAATTTACTTTTTCGTTGCGATATTTAGAAGTTGAATTTGAACTTACATGTTTGTGGAATGATATATCATATATTAATACATCTTCTCAAAATATTTTAAATCTTTTTATAACCATTTAAGTGACATACAAACAACGCTGAGAGAACATCCAATCGAGAGCTTAGAATAATTTCTCTACAAGAAGAGAGTGGACATCATCATTTTCCACAACTAAGGCTTCTCCACAACCAAACATAAGACAAACAACACATAGAGTGTACATATAAACAAGTCCAAGATCAGATGATATAGTTTGGCTGGGCCAAACTGAAATCTAGTTTTGTTACTACTGCTAGTTTGTCTTGTTCTTCAGAGTCAGAACTAGAATCAGAGTCAGAATCAGAATCGTCGCTGGAACTGGAAGACTCATTGTCGTCGTCGTTTCCGCCTGCTGCTTTGGTCTCCTTGGCCTCGTGGAGCGCCTTCACCAACCTCTCCAGGCAGGCGTCCACGTCTTTTGTCTTGGACCTCGGCATCAGGTTCTCCGCCACGTCCGCCGGCGACATGTCCGCCTCCTCCAAAAGCTGCCGTATCTCGCCGAACATCTCGTGCTGCTCCACGCCCAGGTAGTTCTTGGCCAGTACCTTGAACGACTCGAAGCAGCAGTAGGACATCTCAATGTGCATGTCCATCCTGCCACGCCGGATCAGCGCCGGGTCCAGCTTCTCCTTGTGGTTGGTCGTGAAGATTATGATCCGCTCGCCGCCGCACGCTGACCACAGCCCGTCGATGAAGTTGAGCAGCCCCGACAGCGTCACCTTCTTCTCCTCGTCATCGTCGTCCGATGGCGGCATCACCTTCTTCTTCTTCTTGTCCTTTTTCTTCTTCTTGCGCTTGCCGGTGAGATCGATGGAGCAGTCAATGTCCTCGATGACGATGATCGACTTTCCGGTGGTCTCGATGAACAGCCTCCGTAGCTCGGTGTTGCTCTTGACGGCCGTGAGCTCGAGGTCGTAGACGTCGTAGTCTAGGAAGTTTGCCATGGCGGCGATCATGGTGGACTTGCCGGTGCCGGGTGGCCCGAACAGCAGGTAGCCGCGCTTCCACGCCTTGCCGACGGAGGCGTAGTAGTCCTTGCCGTCGCGGAACATGTCGAGGTCGTCGATGATCTCCTGCTTCCGGACGGGGTCCATGGCAAGCGTGGCGAAGGTGGAGGGGTGCTCGAGCTTGACGTGGCTCCAGACGCGGGCGTCGTCGTAGCCGGACCAGTCGGCGCCGGGGTTGTTGGTGAAGAGGCGGCGCTGGCGGTTGCGGACGGTGACGGCGCGGCCCTTGGCGAGGACGTGCGGGAAGTAGTCGGCCTCGACGAGGGCGCGGTGGCGGCGGTGGAAGGTGAGGTGGTAGCTGCGGCGCTCGTCCTGGCGCGGGGCCCAGCTGATGACGTTGGCGCGGGGGATGGCCTTGGACTTGCGCCACCACATGGTGGCGCCGCGGAAGTCGTCGGCGACCTCCTCGTGGTCGTCGACGGCGAGGGCCATGCGGTCGGCGCCCTCGGCGATGTCGGCGCGGAGGCGGCGGGCGCGGGCGGCGCAGGGGGAGGCGCTGAGATAGGCCTCGACGGCCAGGAAGGCCTCGCTGCGGGAGAAGGAGTCGGAGGCGTGGTCGTCGATGGTGACGGTGACGTAGGGGGAGAGGAGGGCGTGGAGGCGGGCGGCCATGGCGGCGAGGCAGTCCTGGAGTTGGAAGGGGATGTGCTCTTGAAGCATGGAGAAGAGGAAGAGAAGGCTCGCCACCGCCGACAAGCTGAACCCCGCCGCTCAACTACCGCCGGCTGCTGCACCCTCCATTGCCGCCGTCATCTCCATCGATCGATCCACACCTTAATTGATCAATTTGTGTCCTATATATTTATACATATGGGATAGTACTGCATGCGGAGTTGGAATAGTACTGCCAAACGTGTGAATACGTATTTGTGTCCAATATGTATTTTCCAGGTGTCAGAGTCAGAATCAGCATACAATACAGGTGGGTGAGCAACTTCTTGTTGCCGGCGGCCTAGACGGTTGATAATCGTTGATACGTAATACTCTCTCCGTTTCAAAATATTTGACACCGTTGACTTTTTAGAACGTATTTGACCATTCGTCTTATTCAAAAAATTTTAGTAATTATTTATTATTATCATGTCATTTGATTCATTGTTAAATATACTTTCATGTACACATATAATTTTACATATTTCACAATTTTTTTTAATAAGATGAACGATCAAACATATGCTAAAAAGTCAACGGTGTCAAATATTTTGAAACGGAGGGAGTATATTGTAATTACAATGAATCAAGGAGTAACGTATGTTGTCCTAACAGGTTTCAAATGAACCTCGTTAACAAATATTGTTATAGAGTTAATTGGATACATGCCATTAAAAATTTACCGGTTTTGAAATATGCCACTAGTATTCATGTATTTAGAAATATGCCATTATAATTCACACATATTCAAAAGATACCACTATTTACCTCTTGATTGTATTTCCAGAAAAAATTGGACCAAACAGCACCTTTTCTCCTCTTCTTCTTTCTTTCTCTTTCTCCTTCCTCCACTCTTCCTTCTCAGCGGTGCGTCAGCGGCGATGGCAGCAGCGGCAAGCTATAGCAGCGGCATCGCGAGCAGCATTATGAGTGGCGGGGACGGAATGAGCGGTGCGGCGGATGGGATGGCAGTGGAGCGAGCGGCGCAGCGAGGAGAGAGAGAGACAGAGAGGGGGTAGAAGATGGGGAAGAGAGAGGTAGAAGATAAGGGCATTTTCATCCAATACATGCAAAATACGTATCTCGGTGGCACCACTAAGATTTCAAACAGTGATATTGTTACAAATGTGTAAATAGTAATGGTATATTTCAAAACCGCTAAATTTTTAATGGCATGGATCTGATTAATCATTAATTATAATGTAGTGTTATCATTATGTTTTGATCTCTTATAATGTTGATGCATTCAGAAGAAGAAGAAGATCGTCATCAACATGGGGAAACACAAATCGTCGTCGTCGTAGTACGTCATCGTCATCAACAACAAGATGAAGATCGGGGTAGGAGGAGATCGAGGATGATGCATGCGGATGGCGAGCATATACTCCATATCGAGATCGCACAGGAATTAAGCGGCCTCGTGCGCCGCCTATGCATCTCTTGGCGATCGCCTCCTAGCTAGCTAGCTTCTCCAGCGCGCGCTAGCTCTCTCCTGCTAACTCCCGCCACCTCGGCCATGCACGGTCGCTGCCTCATCGTATACAAGTATAGTAGAAGAAAGGCTCCAGCTGCTTCACGCATGCAGTCGCCGTTCTCCTTAATTGTCCGCCATCCCATCACCATGCCGGCCGCCGCTGAATTAAAGAGAAATCAGCTTAGGGCTAGAGGATCGCAGTCGATCGGCCACTCTTCAGAGCACCCACAATGGTAAAGTAAGGTGCTATCTATAAAACATGTATATCTCAGCAATAGACTAGATTAATAGTAAACTATCTCAATAGTACGTCTACATGATTATCTATAGCTCTCTAATACATTGCCTTGTTTTTCTCTATAGACTATCTCCAGGTTAGTAGATAGCTTTGCTCTCTCTCTTCATTTAATTTCTTCCAAGTAGAAAAATATGCTGACATGAATCTCTTGTAGAGAGTTTATAGATAACCATTGTAGGTACCCTCAGGAGAGCCATTGATGGGCCCTAAGCTAATTCCTGTCGTTTGATTAATCATTCGCTCTCTTTTTAATTGATGATTTGATGATTGATTATAAATCACCTTGTTATAAATAAATAAAACTTAAAACAACTGGCGGAGAAAGAAAGGATTTTATCCCGCCCCCCTGGTTCCAGACCCAGGAGGCGAGATCACTTTTCAGCTTGACCGTCTCAGTAGCTCCTCCTTCTCTTCTTTCTTCTTGAAATGGAATTAGCTGCCCCTTCTCTCCATACCTAGTAACACATGTCTTCCGCCGATAGCCGCTTGTATTCCCCCCTTTCATTGGTTGGTGGTCCTGCAGCTATACAGAACATCTCCTCTTTCTTTTTTAATCCCTCCATCCATTTCATATTGATAAGCCTACCTGTTGCATTTTAGATTTTTCTAAACCAAAACTAGAAGTTTAATTTCATAAAAAAGCGTAGCAATATCGTCTTATACTGTTAAATTTGTTTCATTAAATACATCGTTATGTTACAACTACCTAAAGGTACATTAATTATATTTACACGTATAAAAGGTATCGCACAAGATAAAGGGCTGTTGACGAAGCAGGCACAACTTAAGGATGGACAGATGACGCATGAGGAAAGCACTTGCGGTAGTTTTTATTGACGATCGATACGATGGTCTCTGCAGATAACGCTTGATGATTTACGACCAACTGCAAATTCGATCTCCGTCCATCGATATGTCACTCCTCACCAACGACACAACCAAGCAGCGAAATTACTAAGAATATTCATCAACAACTTAACAGGCTATAATAAGCGGACTGTATAAGTTTGTCAAATATAATATTTATAGTTATGTGAAGAAGAGAGGAGAAAAACGGGTTATAGATTTGTAGTATACTAGTACTTCTATATTTTATTGTATGACACCGTTGACTTTTTATCAAATGTTTGATCATTCATCTTATTCAAAAAAAATTATGTAATTATCATTTATTTTACTATGACTTGATTTGTCATCAAATGTTTTTTAAGCATGACATAAATATTTTCATATTTGCATAAAATTTTTTAATAAAACGAATAGTCAAACGTTGGTCGAAAAGTCAACAGTGTCATACATTAAAATACGGAGGAAATACTATATATTAAGTTGTTTATAGAAAATATTTTAATACCAACGCACTCTCTCTATATATACTGGCCATCACCTACAGGAGCTGCAGGCACTGGTTTCCAACACTTGCCCATCTCTTTTTATATTTATACGCATCACGCGGTGGCGGCGGCGCCAAATGGCCATGGGCATGATGGAGAATCTGGGATCGGTGTCGACGTTGTGGTCGGCGTTGGTGAGCGTCCTCCTCTTCTGGCCCGTCGTCAACAACCACGTCCCCGCGGGGCTCCGGCAGTGGCTGAGCACCATGGTGGACAAGCTCACCTCCTACCTCAGCCCCTACCTCCACGTCACCATCTCCGAGTACGGCCACGAGCGCTTCCGCCGCAGCGACTTCTTCCTCGCCGTGGAGGCGTACCTGAGCCACGCCTGCGCCCGGCGCGCGCGCAAGCTGAGGGCGGACCTGGGCAAGGACGCCAGGACGGTGCAGATCACGGTGGACGACCACCAGGAGGTGACCGACTCCTTCCGCGGCGCCACCATCTGGTGGTACCCCTCCAAGAAGCCTCCCCGGACCAACGTCATCAGCTTCTACCCCCGCGACGACGACGCCCGCTTCTACCGCCTCGTCTTCCACCGCCGCCACCGCGACCTCGTCCTCGACGCCTACCTCCCCCACGTCCTCGCCGAGGGCCGCGCCGTCACCATCCGCAACCGCCAGCGCCGCCTCTTCACCAACAACGCCCCCGGAGCCTCCACCTCCTACTACAGCCGCAAGAGCGTCTGGAGCCACGTCCCCTTCGAGCACCCGGCCACCTTCGACACCCTCGCCATGGAGCCCGCCGACAAGGACGCCATCCTCGACGACCTCACCGCCTTCCGCGACAGCAAGGACTACTACGCCAAAGTCGGCAAGGCCTGGAAGCGCGGCTACCTCCTGCACGGCCCCCCCGGCACCGGCAAGTCCACCATGATCGCCGCCATGGCCAACTTCCTCGACTACGACGTCTACGACCTCGAGCTCACGGCCGTCAAGACCAACACCGACCTCCGCAAGCTCTACATCGAGACCACCGGCAAGTCCATCATCGTCATCGAGGACATCGACTGCTCCGTCGACCTCACCGCCAAGCGCAGCAACGACAAGAAGAAGAAGAAATCCTCTGACGAAGACGACGACGACAAGCCCAAGCTCCCCACCGAGCAGGAAAAGGATGAAGCATCCAAGGTCACGCTCTCCGGCCTGCTCAACTTCATCGACGGGCTGTGGTCGGCGTGCGGCGGTGAGAGGATCATCATCTTCACGACCAACCACAAGGAGAAGCTGGACCCGGCGCTGATCCGGCGAGGCAGGATGGACGTGCACATCGAGATGTCCTACTGCCGGTTCGAGGCGTTCAAGGTGCTGGCCAAGAACTACCTGGGCGTGGAGCAGCACGAGATGTTCGTCGAGATACGGCGGCTGCTGGAGGAGATCGACATGTCGCCGGCGGACGTGGCGGAGAACCTGATGCCCAAGGCGTCCAAGGGGAAGAAGAGGGACCCCGACGCGTGCCTGGCAGGTCTGATCGAGGCGTTGAACAAGGCCAAGGTGGAGGCGGCGGAGGCGGCCAAGGCGAAAGAGGAAGAAGAGGCGGCGGCGGCCAAGGCGAAGGAGGAAGAAGAGGCGGCGAAGGTCAAAGCGGCGAAAGAGAAAGAGAAGGATGACGAAGCTGCAGGGACGAAGGTGGATGAAACAGTCAACAACAAGTCGAATGGCACCATATAATTTATTAACAAGCTAGCTAGTAATTAATTAAGGTGACAAATACTACTCCACTAATGGAAGTTGTTTATTACTGACCTACTGCACAAGTCTTGACTGATTGCGATTTTGTTTGTTTATATTATTTCAGCACGAGGAGTTGTTCGCCCTGGACGATCGACGGGACCATATATGTCAGGACAGAGCGAGGAGTGGTTTTCAGTCTTCTTCATGCATATGACATGGCACTTCGCTAATATATAGTCTTCTCCTATGTCTTAATTGTTTGAGTCCTTATATATTCTTGTCATAGTTTCTTTCTATTAATAAGGTTCCCCATCTTTGTAATAATAAGGGCATAAGGCATATACACCTTCAAGTGTAAATGCCGCCGCTCAGATCTTTGTTTCTAAATCAACCACACAATTAAGTTAGTACTTTTTTTTTGTTAAAGCTGTGGAAAATTTTTCGTTAGGTGTTGTTCGGTTAATCCCTCCCATACGGCAATAAGGGGATTGAGGATAATTTAAAGATAATTTATTCCATAATTATTATGATATAGAATTGTTTTTCCTCAATCCCTCTTGGAAATTAAACGAACAATGCCTTAATGTCCTCCTTCGGCCCGATGAATTTGAAGGTGGCACTTGAAATATTACAATTGTCTATCCGACTCTGATCTGACATGAGTGGTTAGAGACATCAGAATGCTCAGCTCCTAATTTGCCTCTCTCCCCCTTGGGAATTAAACAAAAAAAATACCTTAAGGTCTATTTAGAGGAGCTTAAAATTCTGAGAAACAGTTGGTTGGTAGCCAGTTTCTGAGAATATATAAAAGCTGGGTTTTCCGGCTTCTGGCTTCTAGTTTATTTTTTGTATTTTACAACTACAGCTTTTCAGAATCTGGGTCAAAAGCTGAATTGTTTGGGGGAGCTTTTGATTCTGAGAGAATCTATAGCAGCTAGAAGCTCTCTCAAACAGTGTTAATATCCTCCTTCGGCCCGTTAAATCTGAAGATGGCACTTGAAATATTACACTTGTTTATCCGACTTTGATCTCACATGGATGGTTAGAGACGTCATAATGCTCGGCTCTAAATTTGCGTTAATTCTACTGTAGTGTTATAAATTTGGGTGTCGACGGTAGTTCCAGACATCAGTAGTCCCACCGCCGCTGTCGCAGGATTTGGCCTCCCCAGATAGCCTAGCTCTATTACAGGGCCTTGGCAGATGTGGATATTCATCCCTCGAGGGGACATCCTCTCGTTGTTTGCATGTCATCTAAATGGTTATTAAAAAAATTAGAAAAAAATTGACAACATATATTAATATGAAATATATCACTCCATAAATATGCAAGACCAAATTCAACTTCTATAAGTTGCAACAAAAATAACAAATTAAACTGAAAATAGTTATCACGCATTCGCAACTATATTTGTTATTTTTGTTACAACTTATAGAAGTTGAATTAAAACTGCATGTTTGTGAAGTGATATATTTCATATTAATCTATGTTGCCAATTTTTTTCATATTTTTTTATGACTATATAGGTGACATGACTATTTAGATGAATTCACTTTCCCGGCCTTGGCCCATATTACAGAGCCCATTTTGGACCTGCATACTTGTAGCTGGGCCTTTTCTCTCGCTGTGGCCTGGGCCTTTTCCTCCTGTACCGCATCCGGCGAGGGGCAAAGCAGCTGGTATATACAGTTGTCAGCTGACAAATCCACTCTGTAACAATGTAGCTTTCATGTGCTTAGAACTGAACTATTCTCTACTTTCTGAATCAGCATAAAAGGCAGAGCTCTCCAAGCCTATTCCCTTGAAAAAATTACCCCAACCAGCTGGTTGCACGAACTGATTTCTTTGTGTTAAGTCAGCTCTGCTATAATTTTCTGACGAAGCAAATGCTGTTTGTTTTCTGTAGCTTCTTCCCTGTACATTGTTTTATTTGCCTTTTACTTCTACGCATACATACAAGTACTAGTAGTATATAACACCAGTGACCAGTCCAATGATGTCTTTTCAACAAGAAAAAAATGGCAGCAGAAAGTAGTGTGCCTCTGCTTTCTACCATTCTCTGACGTACAGGTACAGCTCAAATCCTGTTGCTTGTAAAAGATAGGTAAGCATATGCTAGAAAAGAATCGGTTCGTTTCTCTCTCTATAGAAAAGATTGCAACCTGGCGTACACAACCCGTTTATAAAACCTCCTCGTCCTGACGAAGAGCATGAAGGCGACAGCAGAGCCAACCACGCAGACACACGCCATGATGACGAACGACAAAGCGAAGCAATGGTTACCGGAGCAGGCACGAGCTCCCGGCGGCGACTCCATGTCGTAGATGTAACCCACCACCCTCACCGAGAGGATGTAAGATCCCACGGGGCTCGCCACCGCCACCACGTTGAAGATGGTGCCAAAATGGTTCAGCCCGAATATCTCCGACGTGATGCTCGGCATCAGTGCCCACTGACACCCATAGCAAAGACCGACGAGCACCGACCCGACGTAGAGCGACGCCGGGATGCCGGAGGCGATGATGGCGTGGCCCAAGCTCATGACCAGGAGCGTGACGCCGATGAAGAAAGGGCGACCGACTCCCCGCGAACGGAGGAAGTGGTCGGATATGTAGCCGACACCAAACCTCCCTGAGAAGTTCCAGATGCTCCAGAGTGACACCAGTGTGCTCGTCTCCTTGGTCGAGTACCCGAGGGAGCCGCCGATCTGGCTGATGTTGTTCACCGTTGCAAGCCCTGATCCCATCCCACAGGACATTGCCAGGAACAGCAGCCAGAAGTTCAGCTTGCACATTGCCTGCACCAGATTCATGTTTTCTTTGCCTGTTGACAGTTCTTGACATCGCTCATCGCTACTGGAGCTGGCATTTGTACTAATTTGCTCTTGGAGTAGTCCGATTCTTTCAGCTTGATCCCTGGTTTCTTCTTCTTGCTTCCCTGATTCTGTCTTCTGGGCCTTCACAGCAATAGCCACTGGAGACAGGACCAACAGTAGGAGTATCACAAAGCAAACAGTCTGCACAGCTGAACTTATTATCTTCAATACTTGGTCACAGATTATGATGATCATTAGATAACCAGCAACAGTAATGGCGATGAGGGAGAAAGCATCCATGAACTTCTTGTTGTACCGTTGATAATCAGTACGGTGGACATCGACAAAATACATAAGCAGCAGGGTGATGGCTGTGGGCAATATTGCCAGCATCAGTATGAAAGTGCTGGGAGCAATGTGGATGGTGCGGTATACTTGGACCAGTATTGCTCCACTTAATCCCAGAAAGCCCTGTTTGAAAAGTACAGAAAAAAAAATGAATTTAAGATCTCCCTACACTTGTGCAACAGAACAGAACATGGTGCTTATAGCATAAAATGAGTTTCAGGACTAAATCATTTTCTGTACAGGGATTCAGGTTTAAAATATTATACACAAATAAATGAGACTTCAGATTTCCATGTTCTCAAGCAAATAAAAGGCAAGTTAGGCTAATAGAGCAATGCACGTGCAGAAGTTCACATAATTGTATTCTGCGATAAAATTAGATAAAACCTCAAGGCAATACCAAAAGATATATGATGCAAACAAGCTTTATTCAGACGTTTCCATTAATTAATATTTTGGAAATTAGTGACAGGAGGCAAATCAAGCTTACTAGCCACAGGAAGCATGTCAATGAATCATGAAATATTGAAAAGGATGAATCCAACAAAAAGACAGGCATGGGATGATTGCAACTGATGGCTCAGCAGGGACCAGATGTCGTTCTTCTGAAATAGGAGTAGTTACCTACACGTTTGTAGCACTCTAACATCAGTCATGCTGTCTTTTTGGAAGCAATAATTTCTGAGCACAGTACACAAATTTCCTATATCCCACAAACTCCTTAATTTACAGAGTAAACTGGTAATCCTCACGTAAATGGAGTAAACCGTTAAAGCTTGCAATTACTCATTCACGGAGTTAATTTATCCTGGTGCAGACTCCAGAACCTGAAATTTTGGGGCCTAGTACACCACTGAGCCATGTGGAGGAAGTACTACTACTACTCCAAGTGCTTGGCTTAACCATAAAAGTGATTTGGGACACCACCACAACAATGAGTCAAGTTCCTTGAAATTTAGCTGCATGTTTTGCTAACCAACTGGTAATAAGGAAGGGAAATTATTTGGGATGAAAGGGTAAAGATTTTGTTTTTCTCTGAAGATGGTAGAGCTTATTATCCTGATGTACAATACTCTGGAATGTCATCTAGAAAGAACAAAGATTCAATTAACATAGTGGACAATACATGTTTTATTACAGTCTTTGATGTTTTCTTCTTTTTCTTTCCCTCCTTATATCTGGTGTGCTGTTCATCATGATAATAAAAACTGGAGCACTCCTTTTTCACTATAAGTTCCTGTGCTCTACCCATATTATATTCTATTTGCTCTGCTCTGCTCCCAAATTAAAGTCAACAACATCCAGGATCAGGACACATAAAAAAATGTGGTTGTTGCTTTGAGGCATCAGGGCAGCAACACATCCAGTACTATGTATGTAGTCGAAATTCATAAGGGACCCATCTTAAACAAGTGAGTGTTCGAGAAGAGGACAGAGTAATAGTTATCTCACAAGGAAGAGCCACAGTTGGGTTGGTTGTTGGTAGGCTGGTAGCAGCCTGTTCAATACTAATAATCTGTATGCTTTTGGCTTTTGCCTACTACTATTCATTTATTTTGATCCCTTTTATTATAAGCCTAATTAGAAAGAACCGAATTAATTAAAGAAATGATGAGAGAGGTTGTGTCTGGAGAGAGAGAGAGAGAGAGAGAGAGAGAGAGAGAGAGAGGATGGATGAGGGGAATGGATAATTGACCTTCATGATGCCGATGACGGTGCCTCGTCGATCGGGGAAATTCTCGACGGCGGTGACGACATCGGCGGTGTTGAGGAAGGTCTGCGCCTGCGCGGCGAGCAGCATGTAGAGGCAGAGGAGAGGGAGCGGCGCCGGGGCGACCCCCGTGACGGCGAGCCAGATGGGGAGGTAGCCGGCGGCGCAGAGGGCGGCGCCGGCGAGGAGGACGAGCCAGGGGCGGCGGCGGCCGGCGGGGGCCCATGCAGCGAGGAGGCCGGAGAGGATGCCGGCGTTGGCGCCGACGTCCTTGAAGAAGGCGACCTTGTCGAGGGCGGACTGGTCGTAGGATTGAGAGGCCTTGAGCGCGGGGGAGTAGACAGCGAAGCAGTAGGAGCTCCCCGCGAAGCACTGGATGAGCGCGCTCGCCGCCAGCGCCGACCACCGCGAGCGCGAGGCCATCGGCGGCGGCCGGAGATGGAATTGGTTACGTGGCGTGGCGTGGCATGGCGTGGATGAGTAGGACACGTCGACACGCACTCCACTCGCCTCCCTCACCGTCCGAATGTATCGTATCGTGTACATATTCGTTGAACCAAGAGGTAGGACGGAGGTAGCATGGAGTATTATTAGTCTGAATAGTCATGTAATATTGGATGTTTAAACATTAATTTAAATATTAAATGTAGATTAATAATAAAATTAATTGTATAAATAACTCACGAGATATTCTTTTAGCCTAATTAATCTATAATTAGCACATGTTTCCTATAGTATCACATATGCTAATTATGAATTAATTAGGTTCAATAGATTCGTCTTGCAAATTAATCTAAGGTTTTAGAATGGCTTTATTATTAGTCTATATTTAATACTTCTAATAAGTATTCAAATATCCGATCTGACATGAACTAAAATTTTAGTCCCTAATCCAAGCAGCCTAGATACATGGCCCCGTTTAAATCCACTTAAAAGAGTGAAGAGTGGATGAAATTTTGAATTAAAGTAGCACGCTTTTCAAACTGCTAAACGGTGTATTTCATGCGAAAGTTTTCTATATAAAAGTTGTTCTAAAATATTAGATTAATCTATTTTTTAAGTTTGTAATAATTAAAACTCAATTAATCACATGTTATTACTACCTCGTTTTGCATGAAACACTTAATCTTAATCTTCATGAGATTCAAACACCACCACAGTTTATATTTGCATCTCCATACAAAAGATGCAAAAACTGGCATGCAGATTGGATGAGTTCACGCGAATTGAAGCAGAACTGGTCAAACCCACCTCTCAACATGTACTACTAGCAGTGTCAAGGTTATGAATACCACATACCTAATAGTAGTCGACTAAATCTCGGCAGGACCCACCACATACCATGTCTTATATGGAAACAACCTTCGAATATAGGAGGAGTTCCGCATAAAGAATGATGAATAGAGTTCTACATGGAAACGACAAGGACTACTCGGATTGTATCCATATTAGTTTCCCTAGTTCTACTTGGACAAGGGGACATCTATGGGTATAAATACAAGGCCCCTAGGAGGAAAAGGACACCCATAATCAACATACACGGAACAATAGGTCGAGATAGAAGATCAACATACAAGCCAACGTACGATAAGAAGACGCCGGATATCGACTTCAGGGATAAGCACGGCTAGTCCCCTACGGTGTCTCCGGATACTGTCAGGAGAGACGAAAGCGCTATATTTGATCTCGCCGGGCACGGATCCGAGGAGGAAAACTACCCTGTTATCGACTACGAGTCAGAACTTCAGACCGTCATGTTGACAACAGTTAGCTAGGCTACCCCAAATATTGTGCTGATGTGATTATGATGAATAAGAGTAACGACCGGCTTCGGCCAACAGGATGTAGGGTTATTACCTGACAATTTAGGGGCCTGAACCTATATAAAAATCCTCGTCTCCATCTCTTTTACCTCACTCTCGCATATATCCTAGTACCAACGATCCCTATACTATGCAAATACTGGAATCGCGACATCAAACGTTGACAAGCAGTATTCTGCATTTTGTAATAGATGACATCGTTAATTTTATCAAATTTTTTTCAAATACATAAGCTCACAAAAGTCATACTTAGGGTGTGTTTGGGAGTGGAGGACGGGAACCCATCCCTTCTGCACGTAAAACGAAGCAGTCTTTTAACACGTGATTAATTAAGTATTAGTTAATTTTTTTAAAAAATGGATAATATAATTTTTAAAGCAACTTTTGTATAGAATTTTTTTTTAAAAAAATGTCGTTTAGTAGTTTGGAAAGCGTGTGCGTGGAAAATGAGAGAGTTGGGTTGGGAAGAGGGAGTGCGAACTCAGCCTTAACGTTTTCAATAAAACAACTCACAACAAATTATTAGAATTACATATTTTTAGAAAAAAAATAAAACAAATAACCAACTATACTTCAAAAGATCAACTGTCGTTATTTATCCAAAAACGGACGCAGTAATATGTACGAAGCTAAATAGCGACGCGCGCGTCGACTTAAAGCCAAAAAAAACTATTGATCGAGACTTTAATCAATTGATTAGGTGGAACAATCATTATCGATCAAGATCGATATCAACGTGTACAATTAACGCCGATCACTTGAATAACCACCTAGCTATCTGCTTATATGAGTGTCAAATAAAATTGAAATTGACATAATTAATGAAGTGTTTACTTTTGATCACATTACACTATATACACCTGGAAGCTAGGAAGGGAGCTTTGGTGGTGTGGTGGTACATTACTCTACGTGTCACAGTTTGCCCACATTTTTTTTTGAGGGAACAATAAAATTAAATTATTGATGTGTTTAGATGTGATGTGTATGCCGCCTTTAGTGCAGTGGTGATGGTGATTGCTAGCGGACACACTCGCGAGTACTCCCTCCGTCAAAAAAAAACCAATCTAGAATTAAATGGAATGCTTTATTGTACAATGAATCTGGACAGAAGCTAGAAAATGTCCCATCTAATACTAGGTTGGGTTTTTTTTGACGAAGGGAGTACGTGAGAAGACGAGGAAAGCATGTGCCACAACTAGTTGTTCCTCCGTTTCACAATTTATAAGTCATTTTAGTATTTCCTATATTCATATTGATGTTAATGTGAGAAATGATAGAATGACTTACATTGTGAAACGGAGGGAGTATATATCCTTGTGTTTTTAGGGGGAAACTGTTTTGATTCTTAAGGAGACGTTCCTGTTGTTCGAAATAGTTATAAAAAGTATTTAAAAGTTTGACAGCATTCATATAGCAATTCACAAAAATCTTAGGTCGATACTATTTGTATGCTGTTCTTTTTTCTTCTCAATGTATATGTCAGGTTTGAATGATTTTTGGAGTGATAGATGTCATTGTCCTCCTGTCATTTTTTACAACTGTCTGTACTTTCATCTTTTAGTTGATTTATTGATCAATCAATTCACGAGCTCCTGACGTGCATACATTTTTCTGCTTATTTTAATTTTGTTTGTGTATCGATCTTAACATTTGGATGATTGTGAGCCGCGTGTTTCCTCTTGGCCAAAGCAGGACACACATCAGACAAAAACACACGTACACACAAATTTCTAGATTTTCTTTACCTTTTCCCTGTTTCTGTTTTATCTTTGGATTTGCTGAGCTAGGATAACTAAAGCTAGATCAGAATCCATCTCGTGTGTTTAGTTCACACTAAAATTAGAAGTTTGATTGAAATTGGAATGATGTGACGGAAAAGTTGGTGTGTAGGCTGTGTTTAGATCCAAAGTTTGGATCCAAACTTCAGTCATTTTCCATCACATCAACCTGTCATACACACACAACTTTTCAGTCACATCATCTCCAATTTTAGCCAAAATCCAAACTTTGCGCTGAACTAAACACAGCCGTAGAAAAATTTTGATGTGATAGAAAAATTGTAAATTTGAAAAAAAAGTTTGAAACTAAACTCGGCCTTAATTGATACTAGTTGTTACTCTTATTTATCACCTGAAGAATCTAGGTCTTTTTTTCTCATATACTCCCTTCATCCCTAAATATTTAACGCCATTGACTTTTTAAATATGTTTGACCATTCATCTTATTTAAAAACTTCTGTGAAATATGTAAAACTATATGCATACATAAAAATATATTTAACAATGAATCAAATGATAGAAAAAGAATTAATAATTACTTAAATTTTTTAATAAGACGAACGGTTAAATATATTTAAAAGAATCAACGTCGTTAAATATTTAGAAACGGATGAAGTATAAGCTCAAGAAAATATCTCATGTAGTCAAAGAAAATGCAATATCAAGAAAGGATTGGTTAGTTTTAGATGAATTTAGTGGTGTTGGGGGGGGTTGGTGTTCGGGGTAGCTTCTTATAAGAAGAAAATATCTTATATGGAGTAGTAGTTGTAGGTTTAATCCACCGAACAAACACCAAATCCAAATGGGTTAGGAGGAGGAACTAACGGCAGGATTGTTAACTAAACTCGGTCAAACCCGATAAACTTTAGTATTTATTGTTTTGAATAAAAAGATACTAATAATAATGAAAGATTCAGAAATCGGAACAACAGATTAGATTGGTTGAGATTATTATTCTTGCGTGACAAGTTCCAGGAGTCTGAGAGAAAAGGTTTGCTCTCTTTCCTCTGGCTCTGAAGGAGGATTGGATTCTCCCGCAAGCCACGGAACATCCCCAATCCCCACCCACCCCACCCGTGCGCCGCCGCTGCCGCGTCTCCGGGAGGGAGGGACACGGGATCGCATCGCATCGCATCTTTCTTCTTCTTCGTTGTTGTTGCTCCTCCTCCTCACGCCGCTCCTCCTCTGCTCTCCATGTCTCCTTGGAACCTAGTACTACTAGCTAGGTACTACTCCTAGTAGAAAGGACGAGGAAGAGGCAGAAGAGGGGTTGCCGAACGCCGCCGCCGTCCAGCTGGGTCTCCCGCCGTGCGATTGCTGGGTGGCGCGGCTGGCGTTGGAGCCGAGAGCGCGCCGCCGCCGGCTGGAACGACCAAAGAGGCCCCTTCGGTCGTTCCTCCGTCTCCGGTACCCGATTCGAGGTATGCCTTCTCCAAGCCCTATCCCCAACGCCCGCGTGCTCCTCAATCCAAGGTCAAATTTTGGATTTTGCGCAGCAAAGGCCCTTCCTTCCTTTTCGCCACCGGATGATTATTTTAGCCTATCCTAATTAAGGACACCTTTTACCTCTTCAATGCCACCTTATTTTTCAAAGTCTTCTTTTGTTTTGGAATTATTATCCTGTAATGTGATGTAGTAAATTCAATTCAATAAAGTTCTGTCTACAATCTAGCCCCCAATTATAAATTTTGAATGCTCTGATTCTGATAGGAAAGGACATGCTGTGGCTCATAAAACTCAACCCTAATTGCCTCCCTGTAAACAAAAAAATCTCGTCTTGCAGACCTAAAGCTTCAACGAATTTTTGGATTTTTCACCAAGCTGCTTCTTTCATCTTAGTTGCCGCACATTAGTCTGTTTGGCTTCATCTGTAATCCTGTTTCTGCCTTTCTGTTTGACATGCTGCTTCTGCGCGCCTTAAAAGACATTTTTTTCCAAAAGAAGATAATGGCTTTTCGACGAACTGAACGTTCTGAGCTTATCATTTAACTTTATTATTACTACTTTGCAGTTGTAACTAGTGCCTATAAGGTTGATCGTTGGATTTTACTCACCAGTTATGTAGATTGGATCAATAAGCCTAGATAGGTGTAGTTGCCCAGAAGTTCACACTTAGAATCCCCTTTTGTTATACATATCTAGTATTCTGAATGAGTTCTTCTTCTTCTTCTTCTTCGTACTGGTTAGTACAGCTAAACAAAATACTTTGTAAGCAGCATATATTTATTTGCTCTATTTTTGTTTCAGGTTTACCAGTGAGGGGCCATATGGAGTTCAGTGGAGGCTAGAAGTTCGCACTGACATTATCAAAAGTTCTAGCTTGATTTATTAACCAACTAACCAGTATGTCCCTTCCTCCTTATATCATTGACTGTGTTTTCTCACATTAATAGACTTGCTTGTACATGAACTTAGGTTACAAACTAAAGCATGAGCCATCATAGCCATCAATTCTTCCAGTTGACACCTGCACACCCATTTCTATTCGTATATATGTTACTAACATGCTTCATAATACACATCATTGTTGTTTTATCTTTAGAAATAATAGGAAAGAGTTATGGGTATATATATAAAATGAGCACAAGGCCACAAAGCAACATCAAATATATCTTTTATACTGTCTTCATCATCACAAGCAGAACCTCTCATGTATGATGTATTCATAACATAAAGGTTGTTCTAGCTGATAACATCGTGTGAACTTAATATTGCAGTTCATGTTGAGGGCAAAGCAACTCGGCACGCTAACCCAGTGTGCACGGTCCTTCTACGTTAATGGGTCAAGGTGTGGTAGCACCGATGGAGCTTCATGCACATGCCCTGAAGATGAAACTTCTGCTCCAAAAAGGCAGACAGCTAATGGTATCGAGCAGAAGTTTCATTCAACTCGCAGACCCTCTGTAAAGGCTCAAACTCCATCTGTACAACATGTTGTTGGATCCATTGGTCGGGCCACTGGTTACCCTGCTCCAGCTGTTCATATTGCTCCTTCCAACTCATCTCAAGAGACAGAGCCAGCATCTGGCAACACTAGCAACCACCCTCGAACTCCTCAGGTGCTAGGAAATGATTATGTACAGCCTTCTAAGCAGATCGCCAGAAGTATTTCTCATTCTGCAATTGCAGGAGCTGGTGTGTACACTGAGTTAGTAAACCTCAAGTCCACATCAAATAATGGAGGCACCAATCAAGCTCCACAGATGGCCACTAGCTATTCTTACCAGCCCTTGTCGGATGCCCAGCCTTCTAATATCAAGTCACACAACCAGCATAGTCTTCCTGAGGCAAAGATGCCTTATAATCCTTCCGTGCAAAATAATCTTGGGAAGGGTGTATCAAGATCTGGCTATGCAAAATCAAACCAGAGTTTTTCAGGACCTCCTGCTATGGTTGCTAATTCACCATCGCAAATAAAGAATCAAAGACATCCTGGTCAGCGCCACACAAATTATCATTCTAACAATTTCAGTACAGATGCTAGGTGGGATGAAGTTCAAACCCAAAACTTGTCAGCTCCGGCTATGTATACTGGTTCTGGTCACAAATCTCAGGCCCTTGCGGGAACAATAAAGAGTCATGGTGGAGGACCTCAGTCTAACTTAAGATCATTGAAGTCATTGCGCTCAGTTGAACAGTACTACCATACACTGCAGCAAATGAAATGGGGTCCTATGACGGAACACGTTCTGGATAATCTCCATTGCAAGATAGATGCATTCCAGGCAAACCAAGTACTCAAGCTGCTTCATGACCACACCATTGCACTTGGTTTCTTCCAGTGGTTAAAGCGGCAACCAGGTTTCAAGCATGATGGTCATAGCTACACAACCATGATAGGCATCCTTGGACAAGCCAGGCAATTTGGTACGATGAGGAAACTTCTTGATGAGATGAACAGTGTTCACTGCAAACCAACTGTTGTAACATACAACAGAATAATACATGCATATGGTCGTGCAAATTATCTAAGAGAGGCTGTTAAAGTATTCGAGGAGATGCAGAAAGCCGGTTATGAGCCAGATCGGGTTACATATTGTACATTGATTGATATCCATGCTAAAGGTGGATACCTGGAAGTTGCAATGGATTTATATACCAGGATGCAAGAAGTAGGGCTGTCACCAGATACTTTCACGTACAGTGCCATGGTTAATTGCCTTGGAAAAGGTGGTCACTTGGCAGCTGCTTATAAGCTTTTCTGTGAGATGGTTGAAAATGGCTGCACACCTAACCTAGTTACATACAACATAATGATTGCTCTTCAGGCCAAAGCAAGAAATTATGAAAATGTTGTGAAGCTGTACAAGGACATGCAGGTTGCCGGGTTTCGTCCTGACAAAATAACATACAGTATTGTCATGGAAGTTCTTGGTCATTGTGGTCATCTGGATGAGGCTGAGGCTGTGTTCATTGAGATGAGGCATGACTGGGCTCCTGATGAGCCTGTATATGGTCTTTTAGTGGACCTCTGGGGCAAAGCTGGCAATGTTGACAAGGCACTAGGATGGTATCATGCAATGCTTCAGGATGGTTTGCAGCCCAATGTGCCGACCTGCAATTCCCTACTGAGTGCTTTTCTTAAGATAAACAGGTTCCAAGATGCCTACAGCGTGCTCCAAAACATGCTTGCTCAGGGGCTCGTTCCATCTTTGCAGACCTACACCTTGCTGCTCAGTTGTTGTACTGAGGCTCAAGCACAGATGGGTTTATGCTGCCAGCTCATGGCGATCACTGGACACCCTGCCCACATGTTCTTGTTATATTTGCCCGATGCAGAACCTGGCGGCCAGAATGTGAGGGATCACACCAGATATTTCTTGGACATGATGCACAGTGAGGACAGAGAGAGTAAAAGGGGTTTAATGGATGCTGTCATAGATTTCCTACACAAGTCCGGCCTCAAGGAGGAGGCTGGCTTCATATGGGAGGTTGCTGCCCAGAGGAATGTGTACCCGGATTCTGTGAGGGAGAAGGACCCATCATATTGGCTCATCAACTTACACCTGATGTCGGAGGGCACTGCAGTGACTGCGCTGTCAAGGACACTGGCTTGGTTCCACAGGCAGATTCTGACAATGGGCAAATGCCCTGAAAGAATTGACATTGTCACTGGCTGGGGCAGGAGGAGCAGGGTAACCGGGTCTTCCTTGGTTAGACAGTCAGTTCAGAAGCTGCTACATCTCTTCGAATTCCCGTTCGTCACCACGCGAGGCAATACTGGATGCTTCGTTGGATGTGGGGAGCCACTGAATAGGTGGCTGCACAATCCTTATGTTGAGCGCATGCATCTGCTCTAGAGACTCTAGTGACTAGTGAGGTTATTCCAGTCAGAAATAAGGGACTCATCTAAACAGGGTGCAGTTTTGGGGGAAGAATGATGATCTGGTGCATCTGTCTAGATTGGTCTGTAGTCTAAGTTGTAGTTCTCTTTGATTCCTTATGCTTTGAAACCTCTTATTTGTGATAACATTTAGAGATGGCATTGGTGCATTTTAAGTGAGATTATCCTGTCTTAATTGATAGCCAATTAGAATCATTTCGTGTTCCAGCACGTCCATTGCTGTTCCAACCTTTTCTGGGAGCTTGAATGACTCGTTAGCTGCTACTGCCAACAGATAACCTTGAGTGTAACTTTATATCTGATTTTATGTTGGAGAAATGACAACTAGATTTGCTCACAGCTGTACAGAGTACACAATCCACTACTTCTGAACTTGTTTGCTAACTAATAACAAGAGATTGTTTCACGGGTACATCTCTACAATCGATCATTGACCTCTATGTACATCTACAATGTCATTTGTCAATGTTAGTCTTAAGTAGTAAGAACAGGCAGGAGTCCTTTTTGCAGTGTGATACTTCATGATCCGTCCAGTTGCAAATATGGCTGTTGCTGCCTCATGTTGCTTGATGCCAATGTTCCTATGCTTGTCCCAGCTATATACCCACCGGTCCATGCATTCTGTGGAGAATGTAGAATAGATTATAGTTACAAACCATGTTTTCTACTTGAAAATAAGTGAAACATTTTTAATCAAAATAATATTCTATTATTTCAAGTGCTATACTTGATCGATGAGATTGAAATTTGCTTTGTCGTATGTAAAGATCTCCAAGTCTCTAATGAACAGTTCGATCTTTTAAAATAGGTGAAATTCTTTAAGGGAACTTGTAATGCGTACCTGAAAATTGAATCCGCCAGTGACCCCATCAACATTAAGTACCTGCACCACGGTCATGCTAAGGTCAATTGTTCTCTTGCTGATCCAGAGTGTTGCAAGTTCAGGAACAAATGTATACCTCTCCTGCAAAAAACAGGTTGGGCTGTTTCTTGCTTTCCATAGTGCTCAGCGATATCTTTAGAACAGGGCAGCAAATTAGACATATATATGCAAGTTGATTCAGTTTTGATGAAAACTGCAACCAATTAAGACTAATAACCTCTGAAAGTGGAACACCTCCGGCGGTGACAAATTCATCTTTGAATTGACCCTACAAATGATGATGAGATAACAGTCTGTGAGTTTGGACAGACAAAAAATATTCTTACCTAAATGATTGCGCTCATTATGTTTTCAATTGGTATATTAAGATATCACATACCTTAGCGACAACCTCAAACATCCATTGCTTTAACCTAAGGGCTACTGTGTTTAGATTATTATTTGGTATGGACGCCCAGTGCATATCACCATCTAAACTCTGCGCGAGAAGATTTTAGTGATGAAACCATCAATTAAAATAGAGGAATGAGTAAAGAGCACCGCAGTAATATTATGACCTCCTGTTCTAGCAAGAATTTCCAAAATCTCTTCACCAGAGCGAACTCCATGGGAAAAGAGTTGTTTATTTTGTGCTTCTGCAAGGACTAAAACTTGTTAATTCAACTTCATCATTGCAATTTTTTTATTCAGCAATTAGAACATTCACAGGAACACAAGGAATATTTCTGCAACAGATTACAGAATCCATCTAAAGTCTTGATTAAAACACCCCAATATGTCAAATAGAACAGAGATTTGTACACGTGTCTATTTTTAGTACACACGTTCTGAATTATTAAAGCAAGGACAATCAAGTGTAATGTTAGTCATCAGAAATTCAGATCCTTAGATGAATGCGTGAAGGAGATTATAAAAAAAAAAGAACATGTAAAGGGAATAGCACAAGAGTGAGAAATGAACCGCATGGTGATCTTTGTGCAGGAAAAGGATGCGCTTCACGTCCTCAATATGAATGTCGGGTATGAAGTCAACGGTGAGCTTTGCTGTGTTGGAAGAAATGTATGGGTATCAGTGAAGTGGATAATATAGACATTTACTTCTGTCTTACATATAATTGTAAAATATTATCATAGTGGAAAATTTCAGATACTTGATGAAACATAAAAATTCTCAATGCAGCTGCCAAAGAGTCAAACAGTAAAGCTAATTGGCTCAGAAGGTGGAGAGACCATTCTTTAGCTGTTTACTGTTTGTTAGAACAATACATTGAAGAATCATATGATCCAAGAGAACAAACAGCAAGAGAAGTGTTTCAAATGAAGGTAAGTTTGTCCAAATCCACTGACAGCATAAAGATTCCTAATATGAGATACCAGTACTGTCTCATTTGTTATGAAACTTGCAACCATGCGTAACTCATTGAATAATAACTCAGCGACTTTAGCATTCTACATAGAAGTGACCTCATAAGGATGCCCAGCAAAACAGCAATCTGATAAGAAAAAGGCTCTGTTGTGGATCTACTGAATGCAACTTGTGCAAGTACGGAAACAGACAGACATGGCAAGTAAAATTGTGTTGCCATTTACCAGTAGGCTGCGAATGTAGTGCAATTCCTGCATAGTTCCATTGCATCTTACCTTGGTAGTTGTACTGATGCAGTTCACGTGCTCCCCATGCGGACAAACGAAGAACAACAGGCCCACTAAGCCCCCAGTGTGTAACTAACATAGGCCCAATCTGTAAAGACCAAGCAGTTAATGTAAGCAAACATCTATGAAACAATTGAATGTTGACATGTTCACCTGAGTTAATTCAGGAGCACTTCTCTTAATGCCGTCTAGCTTCAGTTTTGCTTTGACTATTGGGAATGTGACCTACATGGCAGGAGATAATGGGGTGAATAGCTCTTGTCCAATTGAATTGAAAAAAAAATCTACAATATCAGCTTTCCTCCTTTTAGGAGCAAACTCAGAGGTGTTTTAAGTTTCATAGTAATGTTTACTGCAATTCTAGTGAAAAGCACAGACAGAAACATGAAAAATCCATTGAGGCAGCAAGCTAACGTGAATTCTGAAAGGGTTTCCATGCTTCCACTTGATTTGTGATTTCCACTAGATATCAGACAGAAAACAGGATACATATGCACATGAGATGCTTAAACTCGGATGGAACCTAGACCAGACCATGGAAGCACACAAAAACATGTTAACTCCAGACTCTTCATATGCAATACATGATTGTTTTGTTGTCAAAAGCATAACAGTGATGAAAACGAGATTTACAAGTCTTGGTTGCTACTTCATAACATAAGAGCCACAAAGGTATTCATGGATAAATACCCCAGAGAGGTCAGCCAATCGCTTGTCTGTAATTTTAAATGTGAAAAGGCTGGGCACTGGAGCAATAATAGAGTGACCAAATTGTGCGGCAATTGAATAACCCTGCAGGTAAGAAAAATGTAAAGGAGGAGAACTTTATGCTGTATTATACATCAATAACAAGAAGGGAGGAGCCAAACATCTTTTCTCAAACCTGCTGGCTGCTCCCTGTAGCAACTAAGACATATTTAGCGTTTACATGATCCACAAAATCAACGGTACGCTTCTCAACCTTCACAACAAACTTCCCATTTTCAGTGACAGATGCACCAGTCACAGCTTTACCAGCCTGCAGGGAAACTTCCATTCGATTGTTGTTTAAATTTCAGATGACAAATGAATAAACAACAGAGTCAATTAGGACAAGATACCTCCAAGTCGCCTTGCTTCATTCAGTAGGCAATCTACTATCGATGCAGAATTGTCAGTGACAGGGAAAACTCTACCATCATCTTCTGTCTGATATGAAATCGAACCAATAGAAACAGCCGCGACATCAATAACTTGACCGGGTGGGTTCAGACTAATAGATGATCAATGGATGTAAAAGATTTATTTAATAATCTTGGTGTCATGACTATGAGACCTTAAGCTCGACACCATGATCTGAGAACCAACGCATAGTATCCTGAGGGCCATGATTTTTGAAGAACGATCCTCTGAGTTCTTTGTGTCCCCTAGGATAATTTCTTGCCATCCCCTGAACAAGAATTCAACTGTCAGTCTGTTACAGTGAAAGTGAACAAAGGAGACGATAGGATAGAGCATATGCATCCAGTGTGGACTAGAACAAACCAATGGCTCCAGATGATGCCCGTTGGTGACATTGCATCGGCCACCACCAGAAATCTTGACCTACAGCAGCCTCGTCGGAAGTAGCAACAAATCAACAGTAACAATGATATATTCGGTGGAAAGGAAGTAGTGCCTGATGGAAAATAGAAATTAAAACAAACAAAGAGAATTTCTATACCTTGGACAAGAACCTTCCTTTGTCGAAGACTAGGACGTTGAGGTGGGGAGCCAGGGACTTGGCCCTTATGGAGGCGTACACCCCGGCGGCGCCTCCGCCCACCACCACCAACGACTGCGCCTCGGCCTCATCCTCCTTTTGCCAAGAACACGCTACCAGGTCCTGGTTGGACGGTGACGCAGAAACGGAGGACGACGAGCTCCTGCACAAGGCGAAGGGAGTGGCGCGGCGGGCGGCGGCGGCGGCGGCGGCGGGCAGCTGGAGTGACGGCCACTGCGGCATTTTTGCTTGTTGGCTCTCCTCCAGCTGAGCTAACCATGGTGTTAGCTTCTGCTTCTGGGCCTCATCTTTCTTTGGGCCTCTTTGGTCCTCTTTGGGCTTTGCCATTTCAGTGGGTCGTGGGCCGTGGGCCGTGGTCTTCTTTTAAGTTGGGATCACCGTTTCTGAATGTGCTGTAATCTATTGATTCTTACTACACTTCTACATATACCAAACTGATGTGACATTGTCCCTAGGACGGACATTTGTTATTCAAGAAAAAGGAAAAATCTCATGACATTTGATTACTTTTGCTACAAAACAAGATTCTGTGAATTGAACACTTGGACTTCTCTATTTACCAGACCAGACGAGACAAACCAATTATCCGTGCACAGTACGGCAGCTGGAGAATACATAGTACATACACAATCTAGTACTATATACATTTGGTACAGGCACAGCTCAAGCAAGCGTGCATCATTCGAGATCCTGCATGCAACGCAGCAAGCAGCTTAGAAAATAAAAGCTCTCATCTCATCTCATGTGATGTGCCCACAGTTTTTGCAAACTTGACAGGCAACATGGCAGACAACAATATCAGCCAGCCAGAGCCTCACTACAGATCTGGCTGGAACCCAACAACAAACAGATCCGTTTCCAGTCCAGGACCAGAGTCACCGCTATTCATTCATTCATTCATTGCCTCTTGGTTGGATACATTGAAGCCCACATGTTACATACTGCCAGCTGCCCCCACACAAACAGTTAACAAATTCATCTATAATATGTCCATACAATTGACCGATTGATTATGAAAACATGCTTCTCAGTAACCGAGCAAAAAAACACTGGCATTGCCATTGTGCTTCACCTCAAACACTTATATATTTTCAGGTGACCAAAAATTATATAACACTACCATGTAGTAGAAAGTTGGAGCAGGAGGGACAAAGTTTACAGCAATTCGGTTCAAGTACACGTAGGTGATTGCAGCATTGCAGTCAAGTTAAAGCGAAACAGGAAAATCTGGAAAAAAAAATAATCCTCTTTTTTCTTTCTTTATGGACAGGCTGGATCACACGGTGTAAGACTGCTGGATGGTCTCAATGTCGAGGCCCTTGAGCTTCACAACCGATTCTACATGCCCCTTGAGCGTATGGAGCTCCCTAAGCCTGTAACAAATCATCCCAAAGTTAGCTTCACATCGTTATCAACCAACTTATATGTTCAATGTAACTGTTGCCTGCCTATTGGCGCCAAAAAAAGATACTACTTTTCATATTCAAAAATGGATTCATGAGTAACAATGCACTGATGGAGAAAGGGACAGGTGGAACAATACTAAAGGATCCAAGAAATCGTATACGCAAGAAAGCATGATGTTTTGCAAGTGTAGTGTGGTCCTCCTACCTGGCAATCTCCGCCCTCCTCTTCGCCTCTTCAGCCATCTGATTGAGCTCATTGTAGCCAGCCTTCTCCGAGAACATCTTGGCATCAGGCGGCTGCAGTCCATGGAGGGTCCTCTGAGCATGTGCCCACTTGAGCTCCCTCTCCTCCTTACCAAAGTCCTTCTTCCTTGTGAAAGCGATCTGCAGGTAGACAAACATTAGTGAGAATCAGAAACTTAATAGGTGTGAGGGGCCAAGACAGTTGTGTAGCATGCATTATTAATTACCCTTTGCTCAATGACAAGATCCCATGCTTTCCCACTCAAAGCATATCTGATGAGGAACTTGATAATGTCGAGTGGGAAGTAGAAGATTAGATTGTAGAGCCACACAATACCAGCCCAACCCCACCCAATGCCTTTGATTGAGGTGAACGCCCAGTCAGCATACACAGCAATCAGTGTAGCAATCTGTATTTGTTTAAACCAAAAGTTTACGTCAATGCGGCTTTAACTCCTGAAGCAAAATATAAGAGGGAGAGAGTGAGAGAGTAGGAGCAGACCAGCTGCGCAACCAAGAAAGCAAAGACCAGCAGAAATCCAGGGCGCTCAACAAATGACCAGCTGCGGGACCTTGTGACAAAGATGAGAGCTTGGCTGATGGTGCTAACTTGGAGGTAAACAGCAGAGGCAAGTTTTTGGAAATCATCTTGAGCTGTCTTCTCAAGGCTTTCAACATGAAATATTCTCTGAAATTTTATAAACAATAAGCTTCAGCGAGTAAAGCAAATAAGGTCCTAAAAGTAGTTCACTAACAATTTAACCATCGTTAGTAGCCAAGAATACTTGCATAGCTGGCTTAAAAATCATCACAAACAAATGTCTCAAGTCTCAACACAGTGCTCCTTACCGGGAAAAAGTCTGTCTTATATGCAGCCCAGAAGAAAATTACTGTCATCATTGCCAAGTATCCACCGAGGACAACTCCAGTTGTAAAAATCTCAGCCAGCTTCCAGCTGTCAGGTAGTGGAGATGGTTTTACCCGATCCTTTGATATAGTCATGATGGTACCTATCGATCACAGTACATAGTTGAATATCTTTGTATGCTCATAATTTCTATTGTCAAAAAGCAAGTGTGAACATGTGCAGTGGTTGTGTGCCGGTGTGTGTGTGTGAGAGAGAGAGAGATTTACCATCATTTAGAATTGCTATGATTAGGACCATAAAAGGGGGGAAATCGAATTTCCAGATGAGCGCAAGTAGCATAAATCCAAGCTGTTGAAATTAACAAAGTGAATTAATCCCTCAGAAGTAACACAAATAGAGAACACTGGCACAATTCAGTGTTCAAGATGGATATATATATCATAGTGGACAGTTATGGATTGAAATCTCGTAGTATTTGTAACTTGATCTGAATAACATAAAAAAATAATCCCTAGCAGTCGCATCAAGGATAATTGTTCAAATAAATAAATAAATACAGAGACTTGATGCAGCTTGATACCAACACATTAAATCACATAATTAAAAAATGCATGGATATAAAAGTTTTCATTCAGAAGTAAAAGCAAGATAAACATACCACTATACGAATGGTGATTGAGACAGCATAGATCTGCCAACATGAAAATGCATTAGAAAGATAAATTAGGGGAATAAACATATAAAAGAGTACTTGAACACTATTCCGCTTTAACATACAGTGTAGTTCTTCATACGCTGGAAAATTGCACGACTTGTAAGCACAGCACTGATGATCACACTAAGACCAGGTTCTGTGAGCACAATATCTGAAGCACTCCTGGCTGCATCAGTTGCATCAGCAACAGCAATACCAATGTCAGCTTTCTTTAGGGCTGGAGCATCATTGACACCATCACCAGTCATTCCACATATGTGCTTTCTTGCTTGCAGACGTTTCACAATCTCATACTTGTGCTCTGGACAAAAGCCATTCACTCAGTTAACTTAGAATTAAACAATTCATCTTTCCCAACTCTCAATCTTTGCAGTGTAATAACTCATTATCACCATACCTGGGAATACACCAGCAAAGCCATCAGCTTTCTCAATGAGATCATCAACTGGTAAAGCGGCAATGGACTCATCCTTGTTCTGTCCCAGCAAAGCGGATGAAGGGTACATGTTTGTACCCATTCCCAGGCGACGCCCTGTTTCTTTTCCAATTGCCAGCTGATCACCTGAACATTAGGAGACCAATTAATAAACTAGGACAAAAGAACGCAAAGAGCAGTCTTTTGAATGTAATGAAAACGGCTACCTCCAGGAAATATACTATTTTTAATCTGAGTTATGTTCTATTTATCAATAGGACTGCATCAAAACCATGTTCACTGTAAAAATAAAGTGACTAAACAGAGAAACGGATAATTTGGATCATCCCATGGAAAGCACAGAACTAGGGTTGAAAAATCTGGCCAGCTAACAGCAGAACAGAATTTCCTGGTGAGGTCTGGGTGCTCACGACTATGTTCTTACATTGTACTATTTGGTTCTTATGTGAATCCTATTTTCCTTTTCTTTTTTTGTTTAAAGTTGATTGTATAAATCGAGTCTCCAGAATTCTGTATTCCTGCATAAGCCTGAAAAAAAACTGACAATACAGAATATTTGAGCATGCACCTGTGATCATCTTGACATTGACACCAAGATTAAGTGCCCGCCGAATTGTTTCAGCACTGTCATGCCTTGGAGGATCAAAAAGTGGCATGAGACCAACAAAATGCCATGGGCCACCAGGGCTTTCTTTCGTCCCCTCTGGTACTTCCTACATTCAACAACAGAGTAACACACCACTAAGATAACGTACGCAGTAAACAGTGAAAGAGGAAAGTCATGGTTTGCATGGACAAGACTTGGTAGTTACTAAAATCTACAATTACTTTAAACCTGTTCATGAAATGATACCATCGCTGCTGCACAGTGAAAATCAGGTTATGATAGATGGTGTACTGTAACCCTTCTCACCTGGTATGCTACAGCAAGCGATCTAAGTCCACGTTCTGCAAATTTGTCAATCACAGCATGGACCCTCCGCTCTATCTCCGGTTTGTTATAAGCAAGGTGGAGAATCTGCAGTCAATTATTTGAGTTTACATCATAACATTCTATGCCACAAAATTCAAGTCTGATTATAATGCTCTCAGTCTCTCATAAAGCAGCTAAGATATGAATAGCTGAAAAAAAAAGCAGTTCATTCTCCCCATACCTGCTCAGGTGCACCCTTACTAACACGATACATTTTGCCATCACCATCAATGTATGTCAATGCTGTTCTTTTGTCAGTAGGATTGAATGGCAGGAAATGAACTTCTTGAATACCAGCACGGGCCTGCGTTAAAATGTAGGCAAATAGTCATTTCACAACATAACCAAGGTGATATCAGCCACCATTTCAAAAACCTTCGACAAAGCAATATACCTCTTTTGGATCAGCTAGCATCCCAACTATTGCAGTATCAATAGCATCCTGGTTTTCTGTTCGTGATGCTCTAGCAGCCATGAGAATCACTTGGTCCTGAGTGATTCCTCTTTCAAAGACCTGGATTAACAAATTTGATGCTTTTTAACCTAGACATGAAAGTGTTAATAGAATAGAGATTTGTTTTTTCTCACATCAATGAGGTTCTTGTCCACGGTGAGCTTATTCAAGGTCAAAGTTCCTGTTTTATCACTGCAAAGAACATCCATGCCCGCCATCTCCTCAATTGCAGTCATTCTCTTTGTGATCGCTCCCTGAATATTTTAAGTGGTTAGCACATTATACAAACCAAAACTGAAAAGTGACATACATAAAGCAACAGATGCAAACCTGTTGAGACAAGCGGTGTGACCCAATTGCCATAGTCACAGATAAGACTGTTGGCATGGCTATGGGAATGCCTCCAATGAGAAGGACAAGGAGGTTGTCAATCCCGGGGCGGTATGCCCTGTGCTGGATAGGGTACATTACAATGATCTCAACAAACATTCCCACAGCAATTGAGCAAATGCAGAAATTCCCAATAGCCGTCAGGACCTGCGATAATCAGATAATAATATGAGTGAATTACCATGATAGTTTGATGAAGAATACACACGTGAGGTGAGCATTTCAAACTAACCTTCTGGAAATGACCAACTTGGTTAGTTGAGTCAACAAGGTGTGCTGCTTTTCCGAAGAAAGTGTGAACACCAGTAGCAATCACTATGGCTTTGATCTCACCTTGCTTGACAGTCGAACCAGAGTAGACACCATCACCAGGACCTTTGGTGACAGGCAATGATTCTCCAGTCAGGGCAGACTACAACATGAGAGATAGTGAGGAGAAGCCTTGATGGATCATCAAAAGGTGAAGGCGACTTTAAGTCGAGCAATGGGAAGAACCTGATCGATCTTCAAAGGATCTCCCTCAAGGAGACGCGCATCTGCAGGTATAATGTCTCCAAGTTTAATACTTACGATATCCCCTGGTACAAGGATGGCCGCCTCTTCCTCAGTCCATCGGCCATCACGAAGCACCTGAAGAACACAAAATATGTCTCATGGATTCAGAATTGTGAATGGGCTTTACAGGCACATGAAACCTGCCTTGAGAACATAGTGAACAGCGTAAAAGGTAAAACCTTGGCCTTTGGTGCAAGACGGGCCATGAGTGCAGCAGCAGCATTGCCAGCATTGTTTTCCTCAATGAAACTGATTGTCGAGTTGATAACAAGAAGAGTTATGATACCAACAAAGTCCTGCCAATCCGGTGGCTTCCCCTGATGATACAACACAAGACAACAAATGTGTTATGTAATCAACTCCTGAATTCTAACCAACAAGCTAGGCAAAATCGGAATTGGCTCAGATATCTAACTGCCTTACCCCTCCATTCGCCAGCGCAATGGCCATGATAGCTGCAGCTTCCATGACCCATGAGAGTGGATTCCACATGAACCCCAAAAACTTGAGGAACTTGCTCTCCTGCCAGTGCCACCATCAAAGTCCCAACTCTTAAGCATTTTCAGACATCTCAGATGCATTTTTTTCTGAAACAGTAGATAAGGAACAAAACAAACCTCCTTCTCCTCAAGCTTGTTGGGGCCAAAGATTTCGAGGCGCTGCTGCGCCTGCTGAGTTGTGAGACCCTCGCGGCTGCATCTCAGGTTCTCAAACACTTCCTCGAGGGGAATGTTCTCCTGCAGGAAAAAAACAAACAAACAAGAATTCACCAATCCAACTCCATGGACGAAAACGGAAACACAAGAAGCATCAGCCCGCCCACCGAATTGTCAGCCGTCACCTATTAATGCATGCAGCCATTGCCACTACAACTACTATTTCGAGAACGGCTGAGCCAGAAGCAAACAAGGCTGGAGCTGGAGATGCCAATGTCGCCACCATGGAATTATTTGGCAGAACGAACCGCAGAAACCCAGATTTACAAGAGCAAATAAACGAATTCTCACAGAACGAAAAAGGGAAAGAAAGAACGGCAGCCATGCAGAGTGCTAAAGAAACGCTAGCCAGTCACAAGAAACGCCAAGAAAACAGGAAACTCGTGAGTGACTGCAACCCAAGAAACCAGGAGCACATGCCCGAATTCCGCGGAACAGGAAGGAGCACCAATCTAGTAAAAGAACGGAAAAGAGAGCACAAAGACGCAAGATTTTGGCGCCGCCGGAGTAGAGAGTAGAGAGTTGAGAGTGAGTTCCTTACCAAGTCGACGGCCTCCTTGAGGACGGCGTCGAGGTTGCCCTCCTTCTCAGCCATGGAGGCACCTCGCAGATGGATCTCCCACCACTGCCTTCTCACCTCTCTCTACCTGTATCCCACCTGTTCGGCTCCCTTCCAGATTTATTTATATGTGGGATAAGCAAAGGAAATCTTGCTTGCAAACGAACGAAAGTTAGTATATGGATAATTTACCTGTGCAATTGCAATCTGGATGGAATTGGATGGGGGTAACTGAAGGTGAAGGTGAAGGAGATGAGATGGTTGTGGAGAGTCACAGAGAGAGGAGTGGTAGGAGTGGGACTCCACTCCACAAATGAATGAGGTAGAGAGGAATGTGGAGGAACAGAGAAACATAACCTTTTCAAATACACATGGAATAAATTGGTGGATAAAAAGCCACATGAGGAATGAAACAGAAAAAAAAAAGGGATATTTTTCTGGAACAGAGTAAGAAAAGGGGGATTTTTATCTCGTGCTGCATTTGGATTTAGGGTTTGTTGGAACCATGCCACCCTATATTTGCAAAATTTGAGATATGTCACCCGTATCTCAATGACATGTATGACCCATATGAGTCAATGGCATGTGGATCAGGGTGGCATATCACAAATTTTACAAATTTTGTGTGGCATGGTTCAAATTGTCCCTTGGATTGGATGGGATTTATTGTAGATTTGTAACCCTTTCGAGAACTCGTTTGCTAAAACTCCAACTCCTAAATTCAACTTAAGAAGTTGGATCTGGAGTGGAGTCGTGAAGCAACATAAACCTAACTCCACATTTCTAGTTCATGTATAAAATCGTTAGCAACAAGAAAAAAAATTACTTCATATGTTAGACATTGCTATCAAAATTATATATAAAGTTGGTGGCAATTAGAAAAAATATAGTCCACTTCCTAGCTTAAAACATTGTCGCTAAACGATGCTCCCACGTGTCAGCCTTTTAACTACAATTAATAACTCCTAATAATATGTGGTTTTACTTTTATTTTTTATTTTTGAACTTTCTTGCTTTTCTATTTTAAAAATAAACATTTTAGAAACTTATTTTTAAGATCAACCAAACAACAATATCACGTCAGTCTAAAATAACATGAGAGCATTACTTAGCTAGCTGACGTGGAAGTGTTATTTGTTCTTCTGGCGTAGCAGAACAAAACTATCATGTCCACTGTGGGTGGCGTGACAGTATTATTTTGCCACGTCAGGTGAGTTGGCGTAGCTAAAAAGTTCAAATTTTTGGAAATAAGTTTAAAAGAGTTTATTTTTAAAACAACAAATTAAAAAGGTTAAAAAAATAATGAAAAAAACTATTTAATTCTGCTTGGTTGTAACTTAACTTTTAACCAAGCCCGAGGAAAAAAAAAACTAATTTTATCCAAATGGCATGGTCAACATATCAACATCTAAGAGACAAGGTTTGAATTCTTGTTTAGAAAAAAATAAAACCGTTGATAAAATTAAAAAAGCATGTTTTGCACCCCAAAAAAAACCCAGCATTACCAGTCCATGAAGAATCAAAAAAATGGATGCTAAAAATGCTTGAGCACCAACAAATCAATCAACTCAACAATATGCTATTAATTCTGTGTAAATCTCTCCTGATGTTGGTAATCATCGAGGCAATAGGCCATACTTTCCATTATTAAACTGAAAATGAACAGGGATTCTGCCTAGAACTCTGTGTATGTATACCTAATTAACAATCTGAAGGAGATTAGGTTAGGTGAGCAAACGGTGTCAAGTTTCATCTTAGCAAGTCAGCATCCAGTTGCTGATTGCATGACTATTGTCGTTTCCCTGTACGGATCGTACTTGTGGGTTATCCTGAAAATGAACCTTCCAATGCTTGCTTGGGTTACAGCTAATCCCATTTTCACACATCTGACCTACTTCCTGACCATTTCTCATTTGAAATCTCACACTAGTTTGTCTGTTCAACTAAATGAGCTCAAAATGATCCTACCCTTGTTATTTTTCGGTTATTTTAAAATTTTGAGAATGCAATCGCCTTTTTTTCCCGAAGGATATTTGGTCAATCACGGTCTTAATAATCAGTCAGTCAAGACAAAAATTGTTGTCAGGTAAGGTTCGGTTGTTACTTGGAGACTGGAGAGGTGTAACTTTGTTTCATCTAGAGGTAAGGTTAGGTTAATTAGGTGACTCCGTTCAACTGTCCATGGAAAATGAATGTGCAGTAAATTTGCAGCCTCCCTACATTTAATCTGGCTGGGTAAAACATCAGCGGATTCTGAATATATGAATCCTCCCAGAAAAAAGAATATATTGTCCCAGCATCAAAGCTAGCTAATTTCTTTTCGTTCTACATCTGATCCGTTTTATCAAAACATGCAGCTATGTCATTTTGACATCGTTGTCTCAATGATATGAAATGATTACAGAGTGGTTCACCGAAAGAAACCTTTCCTTCAATTAGATTACCTGTCAAACGGAATGTTGTGTGCGTGTCGAGTGTTTAGCATGTTTAGATTTGTACCTGATTGATATGACTAGAAGAGTTGGATGAA
Source organism: Oryza glaberrima (assembly GCF_000147395.1). NCBI lineage: Eukaryota > Viridiplantae > Streptophyta > Magnoliopsida > Poales > Poaceae > Oryza > Oryza glaberrima. The sequence continues at coordinate 24,833,578 of NC_068337.1, read as the reverse complement.
AGAAAAGGGTCGGTACGACATGTACGCCATAAACAAAATCACAGAGATTGTGAAAAGAGCTGGACGATTAGAAATAATGAGATGCCAATAATTTAAGAGAGAACGAAATAATTTAAAAGCAAGCTTCTTCTCGTGTGTCATTTGGAACCTAATCACTAATTAATCAGACTCTTAAGGAAGGAATCACTGATGAAATCTGAGTACTAATTGAACACCATGCGGCAAGTTGTCCAGTTGGAGTTCAGAACAATTTGATGGTTTTTTCCATTTGGAGTAATTAGGTAATCCAGATAGAATTGCTTCCAAATGGCGGGTAATCATACTGAGAACTTTAATCATCGAGCACGTAATCATCTGTGAGAACTGAAGTGAAATATATATATATATATATATATATATATATATATATATATATATATATATATATATTCTTGGGTCTGCCGCTACTTTCATGCTTATTAGCATAAAAAGTTTCTCTTCAAAGTTGTTCACCAGAAGCACAATAGACCTTCTGTTAGCATAAATTATAGAACGCATGCATGCTGGAGTGCTGGATACATTTCCAATCACACAAGTAATAAACCAACAAATGAATTAGTTATTTGCTGGTCACAGCACATCATAATTTGCAAGGTTGCATCCACGATCCAATAAAAATACTAAGCAAGAAGGGAGAACAAACTTGGCCAGGCTCTGTCCTTGCTTTCTTTCCCTCTTCTTTTCAGAAAAGCAAGAGCACAACTTTTCCCTTTCCTTCTTTTCAAATAGTAGCAGGATAAAAATTTCCAGAAAGCAAGAACCAAAGATGAAACTAAAGATAATCTGCTTTAGGTGGTGCACTCACAGTCATGCGTGCAAAGGAGGTAGCAATCTTGGGGGTACCATTTCTGTTTTACTTTTGCAACCATGCATTCATTCTTGGTGACTTGGTCTCATCCTTTTCTTTTATTTCAAGTTAAACCATTTTTCATAATCCTAATTAATTTTATTTATTTCCTCTCAGTGTCTTGACTAACGCAAAAGGACACATACTGTTAAATGCCTTTCTGAAACCCAAAGAAACATTTTGCCTGAGGTCTAGGAGCCACCAAACCAATTAATTCCAACTGGCTAATCAAACATGATATCAGGACTAAGAGTAATAACCAAAAAGGAGTAAGATAAATTTTCAACTTTCAGGCTTCTCTCACTAAAAGAAAGCCAATACTACTATATGAAAATGAACCAAACATGTAACTTGTGAGCATACTTTTATGACAACAATGAAGAGGTGGTACCGGATATGGAGGTTGGCCTTTCAGACAGAAAAGGTGAAATAAGGGAGTTCAGAAAGGACTCTTTACTTTGATGGACAGATCGCATTAAATTAAATGATGTAATTTCAGCCAAAGAGTAGGAGAGTACACTTTGGAATAAAGCATCCTATTCCTAACTCATGTGTTCGATTTATGTAACAAACAAATCACTGTCTAAAAAGTCTAACAAATAAATAAAAGGAAAAAAAATGAAGGCATAATGTTTCAGATCTTGGAACTAGGCATCTTACACATGCACCTGTGTACGTACACACACTAAGGCAGCTTCAATTTCACCCAAAATCTCCTTTAGATGCTCCCTAGCTAGCCAATCATCATCTTAAGGATGATAAGATTCAACCTGTGATCACATGGTTCTTGCTGTCATCGAGATGAGATAGCCTACCAGGCCGATAGAGCTCATATTCATATCATCATATGAGGATGATGAACTATACGGTTGGTTGATTGATCGATCCATCCATAACACTGGGTATACTATACATGCATGTGATGTGAGCATTATGTCCAAATGTACAATCACCTATAGATTCTCTAATAGCCAGCTACTACAAATCTCATGCAAGCAGTTTGGAATGCCCACATGGCACTAAGGCAACACGCGGGGAAAAATTACGAGATGAATAAAACCACAAAGATTCAGCACCAAGCATCAAACAAATCACAGCGGGTCGCCGATCAAACTCCCACCAAACGCAGGATACGTTCAGTGGGTTCGTTTGTTTACGGCCAGAAAGAAAAGACACAACAATATGAATGATAGCGGGCAACAGCCAACAGGATTCCATTCGCCTAAGCAAAGGACCAATCAACAAGGTAGTAAGTGATATTACATGGATATTCAGATAGATGTCAGTGGTGGGCGCCAGCGTTACACAAATTTATCAGGTCCATAAGGGTAGAGTACAATACTTCAAGAGAAACATAGCCCAAAAACCTACGCTTCTCAAACTCCTGACTATCTGCTGACATCTTCCCATCCTCCGTTGGGTGATCAATAGTAAGGTACCAAGAAATGCATCCACAGGTGTCGTCCGGGTCAACATTTGCCACCAGGCCAAGCGTTTCACCTTGCTCAAGATCAAAGTAAAGGCACAGGAAATCTCTAGTCACATTCATACCGAGAACCAATGCTTCTTCATGAAGCCAGTGGATTACTTGACTAGCAACCTGAACAGAAAAAACAGTGAGCACATCATTCTGACAAAATAGACTTAAAAAGCAATTGTTGTGACATGGGTAATATTCATGGGCAGCGCAGTATTACTTGGAAACAAATCCTTATGATGATCCACTTGGATTAAATTAAATAGCAATATCCATCAAGACAACCAAAGTTGAACAATGACAGGTCTATCAAAGCATAAACATCTTGCTCCCTTTCTCGCACTGTATTCAGTGCTTTCAGTTTTATATTACATGAATGGCCACTGCCTTCCAGACCTCTTATGTGGGACAATATTAACCTAAAAAAATGTGGAAGCATGGCAAGGCACTAGAATGTTTGTACTGGTGTCCTGTTCAACTCAACATGCATGCCACATTCATGTTGAACTGTTAAGCAAACTAATCCTGTAGGTCAATAGGCACAAATGAAGATTTCCTCAGGGAAAAAAACTAAGAAAAATGCATTGCCATTGTGCATTTCACATTCAAATGCAAGGAGTTTATGTTACACATTTGCAATGCAAGAAATAGTCTGGCTCATTGCATTATCAATGGACCATAATGAATTCCAATGGTAATAACTTTAATAATTTCATAAACATGATCTACCAAGAAATAATTTAAATAGTATCATCAGAAGTTTACCTGCTGCAGAAGCATTGTTGGGAGGTCCTCCAAGTCACAATTGTAGCTATTTACCAAATATCCATCGGAGGGCTTCCCAGTCAATGATCCAGCAATGCTTGGGGAGCCTTCACCCATTAGACTAATTTGGCTATCTTTCACGATCACCTTAGTATTGAACTGTGACCTGGATTTGTACTTAAGTTCATGGTTATCAGAAGGCTTTGCAATCCGATCTGCAGCAAGGATAGGCTGAGGAACTTTCAAGCATAGAGACCAGGAGGAAGTTCGAGAATGCCAAGTAGGAAGAGAACGCAAATGGAGATATGGAACCCTGCTGACCTGCAATACAGAAAGGAAATTTAAATAATGATCTACATGCAAATATGTAGCATCAACAAGCTTATAGGAGCTATACCACACTCTCAAGCTCCACGAGTACTTTGTTAGAAAATATCCTGTGAGCCACTGTCAAGCAGAAATGACCTAGCAGGCCATAATCATCACCTGCAACCTGAGCAGGACTTTGGTAGCGACCAATGTTAAGGGATTTCTCCCTGACCTTCCTAAGAATGTTCTCATGAAACAATTGTAGCAAGTAAATTTCCAGACTTCTGGGATTAGGAAACCCTGTCACGTCTTTTCTTAAAGGGTCCAGCTTCCCATTCATAGTGACCAACACAAGATTTGAGGCATCCTCTGAATTGGCATGGTCTTCATGGTCTACCATTTCTGAGTCACTACCATCTCCAGAATGAGCAAGCGAGAGGCACAATGAACATTCCTGACCAATAGCTAATTGGAGAAAATCTTCACGCATTCCAGTCACATTGATGCCTTGAGATTGGACAAATGTCTCACGGATCACCATATCAAATACCTACAAAGGCATACACTAAGCTAAGCCACAGAACGATATACATAAATAAATAATGATAAACCCGGGGAGGGAGGGGTGGTGGTGGTGCAAGATGTCATCACATGATATACAATAATTTTCCATGATGCTATAGTTAAAACTTAATTAAGAGCATTCTATACAGGAATTCTTAGCATGCCAAGCAAACACTTAGCTGACCTGTTCCTCAAATATTGACTTGTGGATGTTGCGAAGAATAGAATGTGCATGTTTGATGGATTTATTGACATCATCATTGTCTGTTTCAGAGGAAGTGATGCATGAGATGCCATCTTTCAGTTTATGACCGTAGTTTTCCACACCATTGGCACTGTCCCCTCGAAAATTAAGACTCAAGAAACGGCAAGATTTTTGAGGGACTTGTACGGACAAAGTGCCTGATGAGTCTTGGTCAATTGGAATCAATGATAATGATGACAGTCGAGGCATTGCTGCTGTGTCCAATTGAGAAGTGTCGATCAGATCAAACATGAAGCCCTCACTTCCTGGACCACTTCCACCAAACCGTTGCCGCTTCACTTTCCAGTTCTGCTGCAATCTGCCACCAATCCGCGAGTAATTCATGGTGCAAACTTGAGTGAAGTGGTATTGAAATAACAACTCAAGTTAAGCAACAAGACATGCCTGATTAATGAGCCATAGAACCTAGACTCTTTTTGGAACTGCTGCTCCATTGTTTTGGCAGATTGTTTGAAGTAGCGTGACAAATGCTGCGAGGACACAAATGAAGATCACAACAGGAAGCATGATAGATGCAAGGCGGAAGAGGAAAGTGGCAAGCGATTACAGAAACAAATTGAGTTTGTTTTAGGTTCCATTTTGTTCCTTAGCCGTGAATTGAAGTAATCAAACATAGGCAGTAGGGCGACATACCCGAACGCGCTGAAGCTTGGTGGCTGCAGAGACTGCGGTGTCAACTAAGGTTTCGGTTGGCAGCGATTTGGGCTTGAGCATCCCAGCGACTGCCACTGCATCATTGGCTTCGACCTGCATTATCAAGTAGGATTGTCTCCTCTGTCAGGAATACAAACAATCGCATGCAAATAGAATGGGGTTTGCAGTATTGTGTGTGGGAAAACTGACAGTGGAGATGAGGTCAATGACGACGGAGAGCTCCTGCTGCGCCTGCTGCAGGCTCTCCATCATGCCCTGCCACGGCCATGCCTGCTGCTGCTGTTGCTGGGCGGTGTCCTTCTTGGGCTTCTTGGCGTCCTTGTCGATGACCCAGGAGAAGTCGATGCGGCGGATGGCGGAGAGGCGCTGCTCCTCGCTGCTGGTGTCGCTGCGGAATCCGAATCTCAGTGAACGGAGAGAGGTGGGGGTTAGGGTTTCAGGGGAAGGGAAGAGGTTGGTTTGGTTTGGTTTGCTGCTTACGGCGGGTAGTGCTCGTTGCCGGCCTCGTCAATGGCGTGGAGGCGCTTGATGGGGAGCTTGTCGAGGTCCACCCGCACGGCTTCCTCCATGGCGAAGGCGAGGCAGCGGCGGCGGAGGGCTTAATTAGATCGGAGACAATTTTTTGAGTGAAGGAGGCACTGCCTTGGGGCTCACGAGTCCCGCTCAAGAGCGGAAGGGATCCCCCCGCGGGAAGCAGAAGCGGCGGCCGGCGGGGTGGGGGCGGCCGCCGGCGAGGTCGTCGGGCGGCGGAGTGAGGAGGAGCGAATTCTCGATCGAGTTTGGGTGCTGGACTTTGGAGTTTCTTCTCTGGAAGAGAGTATGATGGGCCTTTTTTGACTTTGGGCCGGCCTAACAAGTAAATGTTGCTGGGCTGGCCTGGACCAGTTCCAGACTTCCACTACTCCGAATGGGCCGGATTTCCTTTTTTTATTTTCCATTTCTCAAGGCCCCTCGGGAGCAGGAATTATCTCCTAGCAATGGTAAAACGAAGGCTTATATCAGAGAGCTTTTTCTTATCAATGCATACAAGACAACAAGGCCTGTTCTTCTGTTGTTCGTCCATGGATCACAAGTTTCAGGGAACAAAACTCTCTTTTGTGCCGGTGGCAATGATATTCCAAACTCAACCGCAAGTTGTGATCAATCTGCAACGTATCAGGGACGACGGATATTTCACAAAATAAGTAGTATTATGTCGATTCTTCAGTCCAGCTTCTGAATTCCAGGCCTTTTGAAGTTGAGCAAGCAAGTAAATTCAGATAATCTCTCTGCAAACCAACTATACAGTGTGACTGAATTTCTACTTGCGCGGATCGATGTGCCAGAGCATTGCCAATCACAGAAACAAGTTGCAGATGAGATTGTCATACTAGCTTACAATCAATGCCACCATCCGCTCAAAACTCACAGCAATCAATCACAACCTGAAGAAACAATGAGGACAAACCACTGTCCACCGGATCGAGTTGGCAAAACCTGGACGACCAAGGGGGTTCGGAGAATAAAACTCTGACCCCTATTCATGAAAAAGAAAAGCACCGCAAACAATTCGTATCATAATTCTTGCAGGTAACACCGTAACACCATAAGTTTGAGAGAAATGCGCCAAATACAACAAATTTGGCGATTTGTTTGTTTTCTCTTTTTCAAAGGTAGCATATAGATTTGCCTTGGATAATAGTATCAACAGATGCAGCGCTATAACCATATATACTCCATTTCTTCTCCATTCCCTTGCTTCATTGATTTATGACATACTCAGAAAGACTAAAATAAGCATCAATTTCACACTTCACAGGCCTGTTGTTCACAACTACTGAGCTGCTGTGTTATTGTATTGCTACTAATCAATACCAGCATCTCTTTAGAAAAATCATTAGCGATACACAGCTTACATTTTATTGGATATCACTGTCATTGTATCACATCCACTCCTCCCAGATCAACATATGCAATCATCATGCCTATGCCAGTTTTTTGCATGGTAAATTCTACTACTACCAGTGGCCCAGTGCCATGTGATGTCAACCCCAACAGCTTTGTATATTATTACCCCTTATTATAAACGCATCATACTCACTATTGGGGGGAAAACATGATTTTTCATGCTGCTGCGAGAGGCTAGAAGAAAGAAGTTGCAGTCTTAATATATCACACACGCAGCATGAGAGCAGTGACATAATAACGATTACGGAATACCATTCACAATAGTTTCAATCGTTGCTGCCGAAATCGTCAAAACATCTAATTTATCATTAGCTCGAGATTGGCAGCTATAATTGATGACAGCGACAAACAGCATAGACAATAAGACATCTAACTACGGATGGATTAGAATAATCCATGCGGTAGGGGGCTAATGAGGATTACTAGCAGTAGCAGAAGGCCCGGTGAGCATCTTGTCAACTTTTGCCAAAAGCCCCTGCATTTCCCCAAGAAGGTTTTCTGGCATTTGCTTTGATCCATCTGATGGAGTTGCCTTCTTGACAGATGAATGGCCAGCCAGGGATGAGATCATCCTCTCCAGGTTTTTCCTAATATCCGTAAGGGGAGGCTTTGAAGCTGGCGAAGGCACGCTCAACTTGATTGGAGGAAGATAATGAAGCCTTGGTGTAGCAAACGGGGGACCAAACATACCAAGAGTTTCTGCGCTGTTGTAAGCCGCCTCAGCTTCAGCACTTTTCCCAAACACAACACGAGCGCTATGGGTATCTTTTACGATGTCCGTCTCAGGCTCAATCACGAGACCAAACTTACCAAATGCAGAGAGCAATTCCTCTTTGGAGGGCAGAACAACACCCTTTGCAAAGTCCAAAAGAAGGGCTGCTGGGTTTCCAAAGTGCTCTGCAATTTTCTTCTTCTTTTTCTTAGGAGTAGAATAAGCTATATCAGGGAAAGCACTATTGGTAGCTTCACCAGAGGAATGGTTTACATTAGCTCCAGGAACCATCTTCTTCAGGCTAGGCTGATCGGCCCTCTGGCCCTCATCTTTGAGGGAATTGCTTGCTGCTGCTACATTAGTGCCATTGGCGACCTCCGCTTTCATAAGCATTTCCGGCACCATCGCTTCAAGGGAAGCATAAGATTCTTGGACCGTACGCACTTCGGCGCTTGCATGTTCTTTATTTCCATCTGTCAGCTGAGATAGGGATACGTCTTCACTTTTAGGAAGAGGTGCACTTTTGTCAGTCACATCTACAGCAGCATTCTGCCCATCTCTGTGTAGAGGAATATTAGCTTCAGACTTCACTGCTTCCACCGGAACACATCTGACAGGCACATCTACAACAATGCCTTGCACACCTGGATCTGATTGAATGTTGGTATGCAACTGTCTTGCTTCCAGCATACCTGCATCATTCTGTTTTGCAGGTTGGTCAGATAAATTCTTGCAAGCATTGGCTGGGGTCTTCAAAACAGATCCACCATTTGCTTTGTCCTGCTCCTGTCCTGGTTCTTTTGCTACCTTCGCTGAAGCTAATGTAGGGCTCTTAAAGTCTGGCTTGATCTTCTCAAGCTGCACACCAACTGCCATACCCCTTGCACCATTCTCACCAACTGCCATACCCCTTGCACCATTCTCTGGTTTCGTCGGGCTTCTTATGTCTTCTGCCCTCGCTTGCCTGATAGGAATAGCAGGGGTAATTGTTACACTAAAGCCTAGGGCAGCCGCAGGAGATTTCTTCCCCCTCTTCTCGGTCTTGGTCGAAGAACTCCCACCCTCATTTTGCCCCTGTTTTCTGGTCCTCTTCAAAGCACACTTGCCTGGTTTCAGAGCAGCACGTGAATTTACAAAAGAATCAGATGTCTCCACAGCAGCATTTGTAAAAGCATTCTCCGTAGAACACTCGTGTGCTATAAAGGACTTGTAGTCAGCATCCTCGACCAACAATGAACTTGTATACAAAGAAAGGAAGGCATGGACGGCCTTCATTGACCGTATCCTATGGAAGACGTCCAGCCCAGTCCTGCGCACAAAAAGCAAGACCTCTTGTGGAGAAACATTCTCCTGCAATGGCTTTGGCAATACCTTGTATTCATCATCTTCAGCGGCAGCGGGTGGCGATGGCTTTGGCGAATCAGACGCCTTCTGGACAAGGGCAATCCCGCCCAAGTTGGTGTAGGGCGGCGACAGATATTTGCTCTTCTTGCGCTCGCGCTTGTTGGACTTGGAGATGGTGGTAGCGCTGTCCTGGTGGTGTGGCGTAGCCTTGTCATCGTCATTGTCCATGAGCTCGGCGACGCTGCGCTTCTTTTGGGTGGGTGTCTCCTGCGGCACCTCGAATGGCCTGGTGTCCTGGTCCTGGGCATCCCAGGCGGCGGGCACATCGAGGTCAATCTTGTCGACCAGTTCGGCGACGGGGCGGCGCGGGTAGTGGCCCGGGCCAGCGGGACCCCATCCGTTGGCGAGGGCGGCGACCCAGGCCTTGAGCCTGGGGAGGTCGAGCAGGCCGACGGAGGAGGTGTCGAGAGCGGCGTGGCGGAGGGAGGCGAGGAAGTCGGGGGGCGGCAGGTTGTGGAGGGTGGCGCGGAGGGGCGGGGACGGTGCGTCGGGGGCGGGGGCGGGGGCGGAGGCGCAGGGGCAGGTGAGGTGGGCGTGGAGGAGCGCGGCGGCCTGAGCCTGGGCGTGTTGGACGGCGGCGACGAAGGCGCGGGTGGTGGTGGCGCGGGCCATGAGGTCGGCGTCGGGGTGGGCGAAGGGCCTGAGGTCGGAGGCGCGGCGAGGGGCGTGGTCGGGGTCGGGGTCGGCGAGGTAGGAGACGAGGCCGTCGGGGAGGAGGTGGGCGGGCCACCAGGGTCGGCGCTTGGACTTGGCCCAGACGAGGTCCCCGGCGGCTAGGGTTTGGGGGGTTAGGGTTTCCGCCATGGCGCGGAGGAGCGGAGAGGAGATCAGGGATCGCGGGTGGGAAGGAATGGGAGTAGACTCCGTTTGTTTGTCGTGGAATGGAAATGGAACGGAAGGCGGCGGGGCGGCGAGCGGCGCGGCGGGCGGCGGGCGGCGGCGGGATCACCTACCGCTCGGAGCGGTGCGGCGGTGGCAACTGACACTGACTCACACTCACACTCGTCTCTCTCTCATCTCAATCAACCGCCGCTTACTAGGCTTTGTGGTTGGGCCAAATTCTAATCACGGCCCAAAAGTTCCTGTACACTCACTCGACTTGACTGGATTTCCTTACTAGGCTTTTCTTTTCTTTTTCTTGACAGGCCTCTGTTCCAGTAGAGCTTGGGCTTCTCCTACGATTGTCATATGGGCCGTTGGAGTTTGGGCTTCTCCAATGCAATCCAACGGCCTCTTCTCCCTCTTATCTCTGCAACTTTAAAACACAGAGTCATCTTTCTTTCATATGTTTTATTCTCAATCATCATTTCAGTACATTTCTATTTATATAGCCCTGCCTCGTTACGAACATTACAAATTACATTATAGTATGTTCTTATTTGTATGCAAATTAGGGCCATATTACTGGTACTATAATAATATAAGAAAGCAAAGAGAAAGAAAGAGAGACAAGTGTTGTTTGGTTCACTTGAGTTGGGCTGCACACCATGCCATATATACGTGGATTAGTAGCACTCACCAAATTCAATCATTTGCAGCATCCATACATGTAAGCTTACAATACAATATTTATTTGACCGAGCACGTACGCAAATGCACTCTTTGACAAATTAAGCAAGATCCGAGTGATCGACCATGTTTTCCGGAGGACTTAACTGAAGTAGATAGATATTCAGATACTCCATCTAACTACTACTAGATGATACTATATGCGTACGTCAGTCAGTCAATGGGACGATCGACTAGATTAAATTATTACTTTCACCATCCTAATTAATCCTATCTTACTATAAAATTATCCCCCACTAACTCCTTAAATTTAACATGCAAAGATGTCACATCATCATCCACTAACAATCATCACATTTAAATATCATGCAAACATGCTATATCTTTATAGTTTTTACAATTTAAGAGATTTCAAATACAAACATGTTAAATTATCATCCAACATAATTTACATAATGTTTCAATGTATATCTTTATTATGTTTTATGATATCCTATATAGTTTTATAGTTCATCCTCATTTAGTTAGTGCTTAAATGATTAATCTATGGTCCAAATTATCTTTCTCATTTTTTCATCTAATTAAGTCATATCACATCAATTATTTTTAGCCTTTAGATGATTAATCTACTTTCCAAACCATCTCCTTATTTTTCTTCTTCCAAAAAGTCATACCACCTTACTTTTTACATTTGAATCACCATTGTACATACTATTTAAATTTAAATTATCATAAACCACATTAACTTATTTAATCTGATGTTATCTAGCTATCCTACAGGTTATTTTTATTGTTTTCATACTAAATTTCCCGCAGCAATACGCGGGGTTTCACCTAGTTAATGAGATATGCATACCACAGTCGTTCAATTCAGTCATATTTTTACTATCAATCACTTATTAATCCATTCATTTTAAATTACTAATCGTTACGTTATATATTAGTTTAAATCAAACATTTTAATCTTTAACGTTAATTTCTATAAACTCATACAGTTTAACATCATAAAATTTATATTTTTATATACCATAGAAATAATTTCATAATATATGAATCACATGCTAAACAACACATATTTTTAAAATTGGCATATATGTAGTGCTACATAATATTTATAGTTTTCATAGAAATATTACTTGTCGCATGTACTTCTCGCAGGTTTTCGGGAGGAATCTAGAAATTAATGGTACCACTGTATGACAATAAATAAATAAATAAATAAATAATGCTATTGATAGGCCACTCGGCCAGATGTCAAAAACCTAACGCTACTCTTGATACATGTGGGAATATGTGTACATGCATAAAATATTTCACGCGAGCTTCAAATAATATTTTATCCTAAATAACTTATGTAGCACCCGTTCCGTCGTGGCGCCTAGTGGGAAAACTATCTCTTAAAAATCCTAAATGCAAAAATTGTTTCCTTGATTGTTGTCCAGTGTCCGTGCCATTCCAGATCTCAAATCCCAAATCCATCGTCGAATCCAAACCCTAATCTCAAATCTGTCCCAAATCAAATCCTCTCGAAAAGTCTACTTTGCCTCCCTCGAGTCTGTGGGCCGATCTCTTCTCCCCGGCCCATTTCCTCTCAGCCCATCTCTCCCTCCTCCTCCATCCTTGCCCGCACGTGCGAGGCACGTGCGCCGCTCGGGCGCTGAGCAAGAGAGAGAGCTCGCTCTCTCTTTCTCTTCTCCCTGCCTCTCTGCTCCCGTTACCGCTTCCCGCCGATGCCGCCCAAATCGCCGCGCCGTTGCTTCCCGCGCGCGTGCGCGCGCCGTGGTGGTCGACAGGCCAGTTGCCGCTACCGTCAGCGCCTGCCGCCCTGTAGCCGCGCCCTTCCAAACCGCCCCCGCCGTCATCGCCGTCGTCACGACCCGGCCCCGCCACCACCGCGCATGCTTCCAAGGGTTGGAGGCAGAGCTCCTCCTCCCACTGTCTCGTCGCCCTCTCTCTCCTTCCTTCTTTTCCCAAAGTGGCAAGAGGCAAGTCTCCTTTTCCTCTTTCCTTTCTTCTTTTTCTCCCCCGCCGGCGTCATCCTCCCTGTCACCGTTTTGGCCGCTAGCCGGAGCACTAGCTCGCTGGCTTGACCGCCCAATGTCGGTTCCTCCCTCCCAAACCAACATTGTCGCCCCTATAAATCCGAGCCCCTTTCCCCATTCCAAACTCCCTTGTTTTCGCCTTCCGCCTCCACCGCACCATCGTCGCTCCGCTCTGCTTGCACCTCCGCCATTCATTGCCAAAGCACCGGGAGAGCCGGCGCGTGCGAAGGACGCGTGAAGGGGACTCCGGGCGCTCGTCTTCTTCCTCTTCCCCGGCCCGAGGCCGGAGAGATCACTCCCGTGCCGTCGGCCTCTCATCACAGCGCCCCGCCTCGTCTCGGTAGGGTATCCCTCCGTTCTCCCTCCTCGCTCCATCTCTTCCCCTTAGCTTTGAGTAGCAGCTCGAGTAATACCCCAGTAGCTAGTTGGCGCCGCCCCAAGCCGCGCCGCCACTCGCAGTAAGCTCGCCGCCGTCGCCGCCCGCACTCGGTAGTAGCCGCCCGTCACCGGCCTTCCTCGGTGATGACCCGTCCAATCCGACGCTAAAAACGGATTCCCAGAGTCACGTAGATGCTCTAGCTCGCCCGAATCGATCTCCCGTCGCGCCGTCGCCGTTTCCCCCTTCTCTCGCCGCCGGTTGCCGCCGCCGCAACCCGCCACCGTCGAGCCTCCTCCGGCAAATCCGAGCCGTTGGCTCGTCTCCCTTCGTCCCGTGCAACCTCCCGGTGCGCTCGCCCATGCCTGCATCGCTGTAGATCGCCCCCGCCGCTCGCCGCCGCCGTCCGCCGTCTGCCGTCCGTTCCGGCCGACGTCGTCGTCTTCCTCTCGCCGGCCCACGTGGCTGCCACGAAGGCGCCACGTCGGCGCCACCTCGGCCGCGACCGGGTCAAGCTGACCCCGGTCCGCCGCTCCCCTCCGCCCCGCTCGCGCGCGCGGTCCACTGCGAGCCGTGAGGCTGCGCGTGGGCCCGCCGCATTCGCACCCACCGCGAGCCGCGCGCGTGCATCGCGCCCCGCTCCAAACCCTAGCGCCGCGTCGCGTGCTCCTCGCTCACGGTGAGCCGAGCCACCGACAAGCGGGTCCCACTCGGGACCACGCGAGGTGAGCCCGGTCCACCGACTCCCTCTCTCCTCCTCTCCCGCGTGCCTTTGGGCCGCCTTCTCGGGCCGGCCGGCCCATTAGCTCGGCCGAGTCGCGCCTCTTCACTCGAGCCGCGCCCTAGCCGCCCGAGGGAAGTCTGTTTCCCCTCCCTCTTTCGTTGCTAATTCAAAACGAGTTTAAATAAATCCTTTTCTTTTAGTCCAAAAATCCGATGATCTTAGAAATTCAATATCTTTTCAACCATACATCCGTTTGACTCCGTTCAACTTCCAAAATTCCTCAAATCTCGAGATCTATCTAATGGCATGCTTAGAGGTCAATAATAGGGCTTTAATTTCGCCGTTTGTTGAGTCGTCTCGTTCGCGTGTAGCTTCGGAGCCCGAAGACCTGGAGTGCGCGGATTTCGAGGATCAAGCTCAAGATCTCGAGCAAGGCAAGTCAACTTTGATCATCTTGCACCTATAATTTAAATCTAAGTATTTCTTTTCTGCAAATATTGCATGAATAGGAATAACACAAGTAAATCGGCCGCGGCTTGCGAGATAGCCTGCCGGCCCAACCCTAATTGCTGCAATTGCCCTCCTTGAATTATTGAACACTTAAACCTCCTTTGTCGACTGTTGTGCTTCGATGCACGGGCCTTCGGGCACGCGCATCGGGACACCTCCCCTCAAATTTAAAATATCCAATGATGGGTAAAACTTAGGATTTTACAAAAGACTTGGAAAAACCCGACACCTGGGTCGGTGCTTGCGAACTAAATGAATTTCCAAAATCGCGGATCGGGGAACGTACCGGGAGTACGGTTTCCCGCTCTTGCACTTAAGGACCGTTTTCCTTGGAATTTCATCCGAGAATAAGGCAAGTGCGACCACATGGGTGGAATGGGACGCCCCTGGCTGAGTAATTAGCTAATCGGGGGAGCAATGATGCCAAGAGATGTGGATTCAACGGGGTGGTGCCGGGGAGAACCCCCGGGCTTCCTGGCACAGTATGGTCTGGGACCTAACCTGATGTCGGTTTGGAACCCCTCTCGTTGGCATATGGTGAACCTGTGTCAGCTTTCGAAATGCCTTGTCATGAAAGCCTCAAGGTCTCCAGACATGGCCGTTCTGCACGGGCTGGGTGATCCGGGTTAGTAATGTCGTGTGGGTAAAGTGTACCCCCTCTGCAGAGGTTATTAAACTGTTCGAACAGCCGTGCCCACGGTCATGGGCGGATGTGAGGTGATTCCTAGCGTAGTTTTGTTTGACTACTGCTTGTGAAATTACTGTTGTGGAATGGGTTCGATGTTTGGAAAATCTGCGGCTGATGGGATCAGCTAGGCCCGGGTGGCCGTTTGAAAGCCGTTGGCCGGGTGCCAACCTTGAATCAATTCAAAGACTGATACATTGCACATACTCCGACCGGACGAGACGCACTGCCTCATCCGTGTCGTTTGAGAAGCACTCACTTAGTTGTTTCAAAAAGGAGTTTAAATAAAATCAATTGCAAAAACAACAGCCTTTCCTTGAAGCCTGCATTAAACACTTAATTCTCATGGCTTGCTGAGTACTCCTGTACTCACCCTTGCTCTATATAAATAATTCCCCCCTAGTTGCTGAAGAAGATGAAGTGGATCCCGCTGACGAGGAGTTCTTCTAGGAGCAAGTCGGCTACGATGAGTTTTAGGGTTTCGGTTTAGTTCCCAAGTCGCGCCTGTGATGATTGGTCCAAGTCATGCTTCCACTTTCCCTTTTGTAATGCAGTTGTGAGCTCGGGATCTGTCCGCAACCCAACATGACTGTACTCCTACTCTATAATAAAGAGACCTCTGTTGCTGTGATATTCTATCTTCCTGTGATACCAGCATTGTTTCCTGGGACTGGTATCGATTAACAGGTTAATTTGGAGCGTCACGGGCTAGTTCCGTTCAGGGCCCTTGCTCTATATAAATAATCCCCCCCAGTTGCTGAAGAAGATGAAGTGGATCCCGCTGACGAGGAGTTCTTCCAGGAGCAAGTCGGCTACGATGAGTTTTAGGGTTTCGGTCTAGTTTCCAAGTCGCGCCTGTGATGATTGGTCCAAGTCTTGGCTTCCGCTTTCCCTTTTGTAATGCAGTTGTGAGCTCGGGATCTGTCCGCAGCCCAACATGACTGTACTCCTACTCTGTAATAAAGAGACCTCTGTTGCTGTGATATTCTGTCTTCCTGTGATACCAGCACTGTTTCCTGGGATTGGTATCGATTAGCAGATTAATTTTGAGAGTCACGGGGTTAGTTCCGTTCGGGGCGTGACAACTTATCCAATCTATGATCCAATAACACTGTTATACTCATTGCAATTAAATGTTTGCAACAAGGTACTATAGTTAATTCTTTACATATATATTCTAATTAAAAAAATACATGTTTTTATCATTTAGGTCGGATGTTTCACACTTCAAACTGAAATCTTTCAACTGGTCTGTTACTATGTTGCACATTTTAATTTTGTTTTATAATATGTCTTTCTTAATGTTGCATATGAAATTATTTGGATGTTTTAATAAGTGCTTTTCCCATGTGTTACTAGTTCATTTGAAAACATTACATGGTAATTATATTTTAGTTAAAATATACATGTTTCAATTATTTGAGGTCGGATGTTTCACACTTCAAACTGAAATGTTTCAACTGGTCCACTACTGTGTTGCACATTTTAATTTTGTTTTCATAATATAAATTTTCTAACGTTGCAAATGATTTTCTTGGATGTTTTAATAAGAGTTTTCTCATGTTTTACCAGTTCATTTGCAAATATTACATAGTGTTGTTTGAATGTTTCAGCAGATATTTTGTGATGTTCTTGATCTTTCACGCTTTATATAAAAATATTTTAACTACAATTATAATGATATACTATTTTTCTCCAGAACATAATCATACGAGGTCTTATTGTAATCATTTAATTGCAACAAACAAACGATGGAATCGATCACATAACAAATAAGTAGTTTACAAGAAAATAGATTGATACAAATAACCGTAATAATCAAGAGGTCCATATATGATATATGGTCCATACCAAGTAAATATATCACACGACTATATATATCCCTAGCAGCCACGAACACACTTCAACTAGGTTATTGGGATCAAGATACCTAATGTGTTGGGCTTTTTTTTCCAAACAATTATAGAATCAGTTCGTAGGATCAAAGATACTAATTTTATCAAGTATATGATTTATGTAAAATTTGCAATATTGTAAAGTTTGAAGATGATAATATTAGTTTGGTAGGGATCGAGCTAATAACCTTGAGTCCAACTGCGAGCTACTAAGGAGTACTCCCTCCGGTTCTATAATAATTGACGTTTTAGACAAGGTTAAGATCAAACTTTAATAACTTTAACCATCAATAACTTAAAAAATATTTAGTTTGAAGAAACTAAAACAACATATATAGATTTATCTTTTAAAACACTATAATAAAAGTAAACATGTATTTATTTATTATGTATATTATAATAGAAAAATAAGGTCAAAGATATATTTTGTAGACCATGTCATTGTCTAAAACGTCAATTAAAATGAAACAGGGAGTACTTATTAATCGTGACGAATATTTGCATGTAACAGTAACAACCAATTAAGACAGATTAATTAGTAGGACTACTGTACATGGTGTATACAATTTATTAATGTTGTTCTAGGATGGATCATTTGCATGAATGGCAGCAAATAATGAATTAATCCCCTAGCTAGTAGCTAGCTAGCTGCCTACTCCATGTATAGTCTTTTATACGGAGTAACAAATTAAGATGACCCCTAATATAATTTTTCCGTTAAAAATAACCATCTTTTATATGAAAAACTTGACATAGGTCCCAACACAAGCTATATCTACTTAACTGTCAAGTACTGTTCATCAGCCAATATATCATTGCATTTAATTATATATATTCGTGATGTGTGTGTACCTTTAATTTGACGAACGTATATATGTTGCTTTCTAGTTGATCTCCTCGCCATTAGTTATGATTATTGAGATATTTTAAAACTGCCTTTACTTTACTGATAACAGAGTTAATATATAGTTTCCACCATTTTTCCAAATAAGCAGATACTCGTCAGTAATGATGTTTTGATGATTGATAGATAAAGAGAGCAAAAGGCTAGCTACATCCAATTCGCTAGCTAGCTAGAGTATATACACGCGTACCGCATTTATATGGATCTGCAATTAATTCTACATGGAGATGGGATGTAAATGAGTGCTTGATCAGTTACGTTACCAAAACGATCTTTTGCTACCATTTGGCGAATTAAATTAAATGGAGCAGATCTAATTTGAGAATGTATATATGAATGGTCGAGGGACATGCATGCATATCATTGTCTAAAATAAAGATGGAGGTAGAAGCGGTCTATCTCGGCACCCTCTGCCTCTGGTGGACAAGGACGATTTGAATTGATCGATCGATTAATTATTGAACTTTTGTCATGACTCGAGACGGCGACGGAAATATTGATCTGCAGGTACGGTATATGTATATATCTCGTCTCAGAAAATTAATTAACTAATTAACCGCGTATCTATATCTCATTCGATAGAGATATATATATCGCGCGCAAAAGTACATGCAATTTGTCAGTCTTGAGTTTACACTTGACTACACACGTATACGTGCAAGCGGTAAATGGACGTTGCTCTCAGTTAGTGTATGTGGCAACGTGACGGCCGGTAATCTAGCTAGCTGCTTTCTTACTAGTACTAGTACTACTACTTTAGCTACAACTTTCACAAGATAGCTAATAAGATAGATAGATTCTTCTCACTTGCTCTTGTGAAAGGGAGAAACTGAAGGCATCGAGCATGTACATACGTTCAGATTGATCCATACAAATACAAGTACAGCTAGCATGCATGTATACATATGTACAGATCGATCAATATAATATAATTAATGCGTATATATATGCATGGCGATCGATCGAGACTGCAGACAGGCCGGCGTGCCTGCCGATATCCAGCTTACGACTCAATGGCCAGCAGTGACTATAGAGACGATGGTCAGGAGAGAGTGACTGTGGCAGTGGTGCACGTAAGCATGCGGACAAGTCCTGTCGATCGAGTCAAAGCTAGATCAATCTCATGAAAATGCCAACATGCATGCATGTTCAACCGCCGTATCAACCCATAGGGAAAAATGTTTCTATCTCCCGCGACGTCGTATCATGCATGCATCTTAATAATATTAGATAAATATTTAAGAAATATCAAGATTAATATGTGATATATTTTTTTCTCAACAAACATACGCAATAGCTATAACTTACAGAAATCGAATTTAAGCTTCGTATGTTTATAGAATAATATATCTCATATTAATTTATATATTTTTTATATAAAGATATGATACGTAAAATACCAAGAGATGTGTTGTATCGATCGTGCATATTGATCGACGACGACGACTGTGATGTGCACTAGCTCTAGTGTGTACTGTACATCATGTCGATCGATCGATCAATCGGTAGTCTATATATATCGATCCGGACCATCATCCTCCTGTCCACTGCCACGCGCGCTAGCTACTTGTACGTGCCTGCCTTCCCACTAGCTACTTGTTGAGTATATATCCATCGATGCATGTACGATACGAGAAAATTAAAAGCTACTCTAGGTTTGTTGTTATCCTGCAGTACGTTTATTGGGGATCGATCGATCGACAGGCCGCCGCGCTTACACACATATATACTCCCTCCGTTTCAAAATGTTTGACAGCATTGACTTTTTAGCACATGTTTGACCGTTCGTCTTATTAAAAAAATTTGTGAAATATGTAAAACTATATGTGTACATGAAAGTATATTTAACAATGAATCAAATGATATGAAAAGAATAAATAATTACTTAAATTTTTTGAATAAGACGAATGGTCAAACACGTACTTAAAAAGCAAACGGTGTCAAATATTTTCAAAGGGAGGGAGTATACTCCATCGATCGATCGGTGGCTTGGATATATAGGATGGATGCATCATCCATCGATCATGCATGCGCACCTGGGCTAGCTGCATCCAGAAGCTACTCATCGCTTTCATCCTGCGGGATTCCTGCCCAAGAGTAGCTAGGACTCAACTCATATATAATTTGTTCAATTTTTAAATTACATAATATGATGCTAATAGTGATGTTTGAGTCCGTTCCAACGCCATAATTAAACTCACATGTAGGATCATAAGGTCCCCACACGTGAATACTTTTGCTTTGGATATGACATCATATACCTAATCAACTAACTATACTATAAACTTATAACGTTTGCTTTTGCTTTATCACTTATAATATTTATTTCTCTCAAAAAAATATAATATTTGTTTTGCAACATACATGGCCTTTAGCTAGTATAGGATGAAGGAGACAAACCAAGGACGCCCCATATCGATCTCTCTAACTCGGTGGTACGTGTCACACTACACAAACCATTTTTCTACACACACCCATTTATATTTACAAACAAAACGTATAATGACATGACAATTATAATAAACTTTACAGGCAAGACTCTTAATATATCTGCATTAAAAATAACTTATTTTCCTAGGTGGGCTTCATTCTTCTTTATTCAAGATAGTCCATGTATCACAAACCCACACAAACCTCGAAAAAATGTTAAGTCATATTGGAGGACATGTGGCTGCTTCATGGGCAATGAGGAATGGGGACCTTGGTTCCCAGGTCATCAACATTAAATTTTCTGAAAATATCAAGTGTTCTTCTGTTGTAATCAAATAAGTATATATCTTCTGTTCTTTTAAGTATATATATATATATATATATATATATATATATATATATATATATATATATATATATATATATATATATAAAGTTGATAAATGGCTATAGCGATTGAGATGTATCTTTCCATTTTATTGACTAACTTTTATATCACGCATGATATAAATTACTACTCAATCAAGAGTTCCGTAGAATTCACCTCAAATTTTGTTTGTAATTGGCAAATATAAAGAGGAAGAAGTACTGTAGCAGTATATAATTAAGTTAGGAAGGAGAGGACTCATCGGATCGATCGATGACCATCGAGTCGCGTCGATGGATGGATCAGCTAGCGTCAGACTTAATTCGGCCGCCGCATATATATGCATGCGACAAACTTAATAGCTACTCCATCCGTTTCAAAATGTTTAACACCGTTGACTTTTTAGTACGGGTTTGACCATTCATCTTATTTAAAAAATTTAAGTAATTATTTATTCTTTTCATATCATTTGATTTATTGTTAAATATACTTTCGTGTACACATATAGTTTTACATATTTCACAAAATTTTTTGAAAAAGATAAACGATCAAACATATACTAAAAAGTTAATGGTGTCAAACATTTTGAAACGGATGAGAGTGCTATCCAGTTGCACTGTATACTCCATATATAGTGGCAGTGCTAGCAAAGTCAAACTAATTTAATTAATTATTAAGAAGCACTCGTATGTATATATACGTACAGTTGCCGCGCTCGCTGCAGCAAGTTGATGATATCGACTAGCTAAGCTACCCAGTTAGCAGCCGGCAGGACCGATATATCCGCAGGCGGCTAAAGACTGGAGTAATTAGCAAGCCAGTTTGAGTAGTAACTAGAGTAACTAATAAACACATGTGCAGAAACTGAGATTTTGTAATGAGTAGAAGTATGTATCTAGCTTCACGAGCAAGCTAATTTAATTAAGTTAGCGTCCATTTTTTTTTTAAAAAAAAAAAGAAATCGTAGCTAGAGAAGGACCGGCCGGGAAAACAAAATCAGCTGATTAATTGACAGTATATACAGTATAGCTACTGTAGTAAATTGCTTTGCATTGACGTTGAAATCTGAAAGCAGAATAATCTGCAGTCCATCGGTACTCTCTAGCTAGTCTGTACGTAGTAATATCTCTCTCTGTCTACTACTAGTACTGCAACTTGTTTTGACTGTCATTGCTGGAGTATACTATATATGATTGATAATAGGAGTAGTAATTAATAAATAATGTACACTTGCCGCCGGAATACATCCATCCCTACGTACTATTCACCAGCTGCGGTCATCTTGACTCCACACTTGATCAGTAGCACTCATACTCAAACTAACCACCATTTGCTAGTACTTCCTTTGTTTCACAATGTAAGTCATTTTAATATTTTCCACATTTATATTGATGTTAACGAATCTAGACATATACATCTATCTAGATTTATTAACATCAATATAAATATGGGAAATGTTAGAATGACTTACATTGTAAAACGGAGGAAGTACCAATTAAGCCTTCTTTTCCTTTGGTCAAATAAAGTTAACTGAAAATGACGTTGTACACATACACATCCATATACAGTTTCCGGCCAAAAAATTACTAACACCGTTTTGACTAATCTATGTGTATATCCTGATACTGGCCGACATCAACTTAATTACATCATATCGACCCCCCTGCCCAAACTATCGGACGAACTAAGCTAGAGTGTAGCAAAATCACACGGTACAGCTACCATATATTAGCTTGATCCACAAGCTCCCCAAATTCCCATTAATTAATTAACCTGCAGCCTCAATTATTTGGTCTCTGACTCGTGCTTAAGTATACACTATCATCCGCAGGAAGACAGATTTACAGGTGGATGGATGATTTGTGATGATTATTCGTGATTTGCGATAAATGGTCCCTGGTAATTAATTATTTGAGAGTACAGACGAAGGAATGAATTAAAATTTAAATGCTTTAGAAATTAATTATCCAAAAAAAGTAGTATTTGTAAGAAACTCATGCATGAAAAGTCTTTTTAAAAGAAAAATGGCACCATTATTTAAGTACTTTTGCAGTGAGCATATGGTACTTAATTGAGCACTGTGCATGTGGAAGGAAGGCAATCTCACAACAATTCAATTACACTCTGTTCATGCAGTTCAGTCGACGTTATACATGCCCTTGAATCGAATCAATATCTTTGTGTCTGTCTGTCTCTTGCTGGACTCTGCTTCTGCTAAGCTTATTTATAGGCCTCCACTCACTCATCTCTCCTTGCACTCCTCCCTGCATGCAAGCTCCTCTATCTAGCTAGCTACTCTACTCTACTCGATCAAGATCAAGATCTATCATGGACGCAGCAGCAGCCATGGAGAAGCAGCAGCAGCCGGGCGAGAAGAAGATCACCGGCGGCGAGGAGGAGGAGGAGGTGATCAGCAGCGTCCGGTACCGAGGATGGAAGTCGATGCCATACGTGATAGGGAACGAGACGTTCGAGAAGCTGGGCACCATCGGAACCACCGCCAACCTGCTGGTGTACCTCACCACCGTCTACCACCTCCCCAGCGTCCACGCCGCCACCCTCCTCAACTTCTTCTCCGGCACCACCAACCTCGCCCCCCTCCTCGGCGCCTTCCTCTCCGACACCTTCCTCGGCCGCTACACCACCATCGCCGCCGCCTCCCTCGCCTCCTGCCTCGGCATGCTTCTCCTCACCCTCACCGCCGCCATCCCATCTCTCCACCCCCCACCCTGTACGTCACCGTCCACGTGCCAGGGCCCCACGCACGGCCAGCTCGCCGCGCTCCTCGCCGCCTTCGCCTTCCTCGTCGTCGGCGCCGGCGGCATCCGCCCCTGCAACCTCGCCTTCGGCGCCGACCAGTTCGACCCGCGCACCGACTCCGGCCGCCGCGGCATTGCCAGCTTCTTCAACTGGTACTACTTCACCTTCACAGTCGCCATGATGCTCTCCGCCACCCTCATCATCTACCTCCAGAGCAACGTCAGCTGGGCGATCGGACTCGCCGTCCCCGCCGCCCTCATGGCCATCTCCTGCGCCCTCTTCTTCATGGGCACCCGCCTCTACGTCCGCGTCCGCCCCGAGGGCAGCCCCTTCACCAGCTTCGCCCGGGTCATCGTCGCCGCCGTCCGCAAGCGCCGCGTCCCCGCACCGGCCTCCGCCGACGACCTGTTCGACCCGCCGCACCAGAGCAAGCTGGTGGCCAAGATCGCGTACACGGACCAGTTCCGGTGCCTGGACAAGGCCGCCGTGGTGACGCCGGAGTCGAGATCGAGCCCGTGGCGGCTGTGCACGGTGCAGCAGGTGGAGGAGGTGAAGTGCCTGGCGCGGATCATCCCGGTGTGGTCGGCGGGGATCGTGTACTTCATCGTGGTAACGCAGCTGGGCACGTTCGTGGTGCTCCAGGCGCTGCAGATGGACCGGCGGCTGACGAGGTGGTGGGCGTTCGAGGTGCCGGCGGGGTCGATGGTGGTGTTCAACATGATGGCGATGACGGTGTGGATCCCGGTGTACGACCGGGTGGTGGTGCCGGCGCTGCGGCGGGTGACGGGGAAGGAGGGCGGGATCAGCCAGCTGCAGCGCATCGGGGTGGGGCTGGTGCTGTCGGTGGCGACGATGGTGGTGGCGGCGGCGGTGGAGCAGCGGCGGCGCCGGCTGGGCGCGGTGGGAGTGAAGATGTCGTTCCTGTGGCTGGTGCCGCAGCAGGTGGCGGCGGGGATGTCGGAGGCGTTCGCGGCGATCGGGCAGACGGAGCTGTACTACAGGCAGTTCCCGGAGAACATGAGGAGCGTGGCGGGGGCGCTCTTCTTCCTGGCGTTCGCGCTGGCCAACTACGCGAGCGGCTTCATGGTGGCGGCGGTGCACCGGACCACGGGGTGGCTGGCGCAGGATCTGAACCACGCCCGCCTCGACCTTTTCTACCTAACCGTCGCGGCCATCGCGGCGGCCAACGTCTGCTACTTCCTCCTCTGCGCCCGCTGGTACAGGTTCAAGAACACCACCATCGCCGACCACGTCGAGCTGCCGGATTATCATCATCATCAGCCCGGAACCGCCAACACCATAGGCTCCAAGGTTTAATTAATTTTATTATCACAATCGATCACTCTACTGTAGATGGTAGATAGATTTAGAGGTACGTCATCGATCGATGCATCACCATACACAGTAGGAGTATAATATCTGTATGTATCAGACGCAAAAACACTATAATCTCTTCTTCCTCCTCACTCTCACGCGTTCCACGGCAAGCCAATAGCCCAATACTACGTACAATCGCCTTCCTATTTTATGTTAACAAGAAAAATGTTACTAACTCACTTTATAGGAAAAAACCGGAAAATAATTCTAAAGCGAGGAGAACCATAAAAACAACTATATGGAGAGAAAAACAGAGAAAAAAAAACTCTGATGGCATCAAGTCCACCACTACTGCAAGCAGATATTTCCAATGGCTTTTCGTAGACCTACCACAAACGCCAACAGCCAATCTATCTATCTATTATATTATTAAAGGAATAGAAAAAAGAGCCTCCACGTTCGCTCTCATGGCCTAGAAATTCTCACATTAATCGGAGAAAAAGAAAAGGCAGAGTCTATATAGAAATACAATTTAAAAATAACGAAAATTCGGAATTAAAAAAATAAGGAATATTAGAAGAGGAGACTAGAGTAGTTATTACACATTAGTAGTTTCGTAAAGTTATTGCAAAATTTAAAATTATGTTGTCATTGTAATATATTTTAATAATATAATGAGAAAACATATATGCTATTATATGAGAGAAAATATAATGATGCTAGCCGCGCAATCTGCGCACGCCACCATGCTAGTTATATTTGGATATCACAATTTTTTACAAGCGTGCACCTTAACCACGCGTATAAAAAATGATTTTTCATACGACCTCCTTAATAAGGCGAAAAAATCGATTTTTTTCAAGCATGTACGTAAAGACTTAAAACAATTGACTACACAAGATATTTGAGAGTCCCATTGGTCGGTCTAATAAGCTAAAAAAAACTAAAATTCAAATTTTTAACTTGATTTTAAGATATTTTCAACGTAATTTCTTTTTAGCACTGACTTTTAAGTCACTACCAATAAATATACAAAAGTTTTACCTACAAATTAAATTTTATTCCCTATTAAATGTTTTGGTTTATTAGAAAATATGGGCACCGATGAGACACTGAAAGAAATGGTAAAAGAAAAAAGTGTTTTGGCCTCGATCCTCATTTGCAAAATACAATGATGAAGTCATCGTCGTTGCCACGACAATCTAGTGTCGTGGTTGGATCCCCCAAGCCCTGTCGGGACTGGCGGAACTGCCAGGTCATCATCGTTTCGCCGGTCCCAACGACCGTGGTAGATTGAACTGCTTCCTAGGCCCACGACCATTAATTCGCCGCCTCCCAAGCATGTCGCCACCATCGATTCGCGGCACTTGGCGACCGCCGATGTAGTATCCATCAGGCTCTGCTGCGCCTGTCATCGATCCACCACTTCCCAAGCCGGCCTCCATCGATCTATCGCACCTGGCCTCCGAGGACGTTGGATGCGCCACTCCCAGGTCCCATGGACGCCTCCTCTTCATATCACCAACCGATCCGTAGGTTAGAGAGAGGAGAGGGGAGAGGTGGTTGCTCCTATCGTTGAGATTGACATTTGAGACGGATGGGGGGGAGCTAGTGAGGAGAGGAGAGGGAGAGAGGACCGGTGGATTCGATGTGTGGGAGAGGGCTGGGGATTTGGTGCGTGTCACTACCCTTGCGTGCACCTAGCCCGATTTTATATCAATAGTTGTTTATTTCTAGCAGGTAGACGTGTATTTTCACGTGTTGTTGTCTAAGAGATCCGCATGTAAAAATGGATCTATTTTTACAGGTGGTCCTCGTAAGACGAACACCTACAAGAAATTATTTTCACTAGCGGGTCTTGACAGGGATCCCCTATGTATTTTTGCAGGTGAATTTGCTTTTTTTTAAAAAAAAAACACATCAACTTTATTAAGCAAGAACAGAATTAGGGGATAAACCCCGTTACATAACCAAGGATAAAAATTGAAAGCAAAAGAGCCACCCCTGGGAAGGGAGGGTTAACTGAACTACAGAAGCAATCTTCCTGAAATAACCTAACAGCAGAAAAAGGAGCAAGTCAACAGGGATCTGTGGCGAAGCCGCGACGACTGCTATCCTGGGCCTCAAAAGATGTGCACTCCGCTTGGCAAACCGTTAATCCCCATCGGCTGCATCTACGGAAACGGCACAAGACTGAGGTTTGTTTCTGAGCCGTAGATTTTGGTGTGTGCGTCACCGGACTCAGCGAAGGATCCCCACGAGGCTCATCATTGAATCTAAGGAGCTCTAACATCGACCCTGTCAACCGAAATTGCGCAGGTGGTCCGAGCTCAACCCGAATGACAAACCCAGCATGGTTTCTTCTGTTAGGGAACAACAGGAAGGGTGAATCCGAAGAGCAACCAACCTTCAACGATGGAGCACTTGAATGGCTGTAAATCAACTTCTGTCTTGCTGAGATGATGGAGATGGTTGAGGAAGAGGTGGATTTGCTTTCAGCCCGCGTGCAAAAGTCAAGAGATCATCGGGTGTCCGCGAAAACCATTTGTTATAGTGTATTAAGACCCGACATAGATCATCACTGCACCAAGCTCATCACAATAGACAAGCAACTCTAACTTATTATGACGGACAACTGTCTCAAACCACCCAAATATCCCAACCGTGGAGTAGAAACTTCAAAGTGAAGTCCACCTTCCATAGAGAATACAAAAAAAAAAAAAAAGAGAATACAACATCGATCTAGGATGCTGGCAACACCCGAACACTGAACCTGTTATTTACCCGAAGAGAGAGAACCAGGCCACTTAAAACTCCTCCATCATCGCTAACACCAGTCAGAGACTGGGAAAAGCTAGCTTTCACCCGCCTACCACAATTGCTTCGTCTGAAGTGTAGCAATAATATGTCCCTGTTTGGTTAACTGATCAGTGCCAAACTTTGTCTCGATCACGTGTGACTAGCTAGCAAGTTTGATCAATCGAATTGAAGTTAATTAGCGTTTCATGTAACAGATACGATGTGCCACACGGTCTTAGGCTGCGTTTGACGTAACGATTTGGTAGAGTAACTTGGTGGCACGTGAAATAAGATAAATTGTTAGTATATAATTAATTGAGCATTAATTATTATTAACTTAACAATAAACCATTTTTTTAAAAAAAAAATACATCATGTCGTTTAGCAGTTTAAAAAACATGCTAACAGAAAGGAAGTAAGTTGTCGTTTTGTGTAGCTGGAAAGAACTCGGTCTTATCCAATAGGCTCATACGTCGTAGACACGTTTCTTTGACGCAACTTAACACGAGTGTCTTGGCACATTATACAGAAGTTTGTGTGGCAAAGTGTGGAGATGTCATTAAAGCAGAGTCCTAATCTTGGGATCGATGGAATATATATGGCGATGAGATCGACTAGCTAGTGACACCATCTTGCAGTGAATGACCGATGGTGATCTTCATCAAAGATCACAATTGGGACCAAGATACTGTGGTCCGAAATTAAGCAGGAAAATCACTTGCCAACGGACAAATTATTTTATTTAAGCAAGAAAATTCAATCCATTCCTGCCTAACAACTCCACCCAACACTGCAATCTGCACTTATGCAGTGGAGATGCGACGTGGCTGCAATCATAAAGCTTTATTGTAGCTAGGGGTCAGCTTTGTGATTAAGCCCATGGTTGTCTGTAGCATGGGCACACCATGGTTGCTAGGATGGGACTCAACTATTCATTCCCCTTTTGCGTCAAAAAGAAAAAAAATCCAGTCAAATACTTGGACCACAATAAAGTGTACATGAATATAAAAAATGGATTTTTCTTTTACACTTTAAAGTGTAAAAACTCCAAGTATTTGAAATACTAACTACTAGTAGTAAAGTGTAAACACTTTATATAATTAAAAAAGAGAAAGAAAAAGAATAATGGGCAGTAGACGGGCCCCTTTGGTTGGCCCAGTCCAGTAGTACAGGTAGAAACTAAAGCCCATTCCGTTGAACAAGAAGGAGTAGAAAAGCAAAATTGAAGGAGAAACGTACGAGCGTGCGAATTGGATGCAGCTGAGAAGATGTTCGTCCGCTGCGTCCGCATCCAATCCTTCCCGGCGACCGAATACCGGCCGGGAAACCTCCAAAATCGAGCTGGCCGGCAAGGCCGAATTTTGCTACATCGGTTTCATCTATTTAAGTTGAGTAAGAGGGAATCATGCGCTGGACTTTGAACTATGTAATGAACTTCATTATCATTATTATGACGATGAACTTTAAGGTTGTGGAGTATGTAGGACTTTAGATCTGATCGTTGTTGATGGCTAAACATATAGTTTCTCAATATTTATTCATCAGAATAATATTTCGTTAGAATATTCTAACAGGGGTAAACATGGAATAGAAGAGAAAATTTGTGAAGGATTTCTAAACCAACCTAGTACTAGTACTAGTACTAGTGAAAATTTTAGTCTTCTCAACTGTTCATTAGTACCAGTTCTACCTCCGTCCTAAAATAAGTACAGTGGGTATCCGTATCTAACGTTTAACCGTTCGTTTTATTTAAATAATTTGTAGAAAAACTAAAAAAAATTAGTCACACATAAAGTAATATTCATATTTTATCATCTAATAACAATAAAAATACTAATGATAAAAAAAATTTAAATAAGACGAACGGTTAAACGTTGGATATTAACCGTGTAAAATTACACTTATTTTGAAACGGAAGGAGTACTGGTCCTAATGAACAGTTGAGAAGACTAAAAACAATCTGCTACATTCTCTCATTCAAAGCTAGCAGTGTATTCATTTATGATTATGAGGTGGAGTAGCTACCTACAGTTTATAGAATATTGTCCATATATATTGAAATTTTCTTAACTAAGGGTGCATTTGGGAGGAAAAGTTTATAACTTTTATTTTCTCATTTTTCGTGTGCACATTTTCAAACTATTAAACATTACTTTTTTAAAAAAATATAGTAAAGTTGCTTTAAAAATAATTTTAATTTTTTTTATTTTTTTAGCTAATACTTAATTAATTGTGTGTTAATGTGTCACTTTGTTTTATATGGGGGAAGAAGTTTTCAAACTTTACATTCGAACACAGCCTAAGGCGGCTTTGATCTAAAGAGAAGCTGGGGTGAGATACTCTATCATTTTTCGTGAGCATACTTTTCAAACTGCTAAACAGTATATTTTTAATAAAAAATATACAAAAGTTTTGACAAATCAAATTTCCAAGTTTACAATAGCTAATACACCATTTAATTAATTATGCTTGTTTTCAACGTTAACAAAAGCGCAGCCCCAACCTCCATTTTAAACGTATTGTATACTAATTTAGTATAGGTTGACCGGCGGTTGGTGTACTAATATTGCTTGTTTCACCGGTGAAAAATAACAGGCAAAGGTCGCAACCGTCACAGCAACCTATATATATATATATATATATATATATATATATATATATATATATATATATATATATATATATATATATATATATCGTGGAAAATGTTAAGAAATGCACTCTATAAACTAAAGTGAGTGGAGTGAAGTGACAAGCAGCTAGCCCATGCGTTGGTTCATAAATTAATATTGCGGCCCCGAGGGCCACGAGCTGCGGACTCCACACGAAAATGAAAGTGATGCATGCATGATATCTCACTCAGATTCAGAATGCATGCATGGCAGCTAACCTAGCTAAGAAATTAATCTTTCTTTAATTTAGACAACAAAAGAAAGAGTGAAGGAGCTGAACAAAACAAAGAAAACGATCGAGGAGCAATATTTGCAGTGACAAAGAAAATCCAAGGTGGTTGTTAATTAAGAAAGTGGAAACTACATATAATTGAAGAGAGAGATCATAACTAGTGGTAGGAAGGAATTGAAGGTCGCCATAAGCAGGCAGTTGGTTAGTTGGGGATACGTACAGGTACACACACTTCCTTCCTTGAATCAATGCAAGTATGGCAACTACAGATGTACCTCTGCTTCCGGGAAAAAACGAGCAATTGCCAGGTCAATCAGCAATTACAATCGCAAATATATGAAGCATTCAATTGATGTCAAATGGATTAGCAAGTCATCAGGATCGGAGTACAGTAGCAGTATGTAATGGGTAGTTAATCATCATACATATGTGTCAACGTTGTCATCTCACATTAACATCCTGCAAATATGGACGGTTTGCCTCTGTACTATTTTAAGTGCAGTTGATCTTATTTAAATTTTTTTATTAATATTTTTATTATTATTAGATAATAAAATATGACTAATATTTTATGTGTGGCTTA
The DNA here is from genome assembly GCF_000147395.1 of Oryza glaberrima. NCBI lineage: Eukaryota > Viridiplantae > Streptophyta > Magnoliopsida > Poales > Poaceae > Oryza > Oryza glaberrima. The sequence goes on along the minus strand of NC_068337.1, from coordinate 24,802,790 downwards.
TTTTTTAAAATTTGTTTATAAATTTTTTAAATAAGACGAACGGCCAAATATTAAAAAAACACACAATTATACTTAAAATTAGACTGATGGAACAGCATCTTGTTGGCTACGCCCTCCTACTCCTGCCGGCCTTCAATTATTTGTCCATGAGTTCCTGAGTAGCATTGCTAAATTACTGTTACTCCTCTACTGTAGGTAGATCCTCTGCTCGTCTATTCATTCCCTTTCATGTCATGCCCCCATAAATACTTGTATACGTACGTACGTACGTGGCACACTCGTATACATACATATACGTACGCACGCATATATCATACGTGAAATTATTTGGATTTGGAGGTGAGATATACTAGTCCAGTAGGTTTGTAAGTTTGTAGTTGTAGTATATAAATGGCAGGTGGAGGCAGGGATGAGCCGGCGCCCGGCCGGCCGGAGACCTCTTCTTCTTCATCCATCCTTTCTTTCTTTCTTTCTTTCCTAGGCCTAATCTTACATAAATTATTCACACGGACAAATCTAGCTAAGCTAGCGCCCGGCGGGCGGGCGGGCGGGCGGCCAGAGATCCATATGATGGAAGCACAAGGTATGCCGCCGGCGCCGTCGCAGGAGCAAACTAAGCTGGCGCCGGAGAAGCAGCAGCACATCTCCGGCCATGGCGAGCAAGCCGTCCGGTACCATGGATGGAAGGTCATGCCGTACGTCATAGGTATGTACTACTGTGTCTTCTAGCTCCTCCATGGTTATATATATATATATATATCCTCCCGGCCTCCCTAGCTCTTAATTAGCTCCTCACCCTCAGCTCTGTTCTTCTCCTTTAACTCTCTCCGGTTTGGATCCTGCTCTTCTCTTCTTTGAGCATACATGTACTGTATGTTTTTATTTTGAACACAAAAAAAAGTAAGATGGAAATGGACATCCAACATGGCTGCAGCTAGCTATAGCAGATGATGACCTCCTGTAGTTTAGTGAAGTGCATAGTCTCCTACATCACTAGCTAGATCTCTTCCTTTTAGTTAGTTGCTGGCTCCAAATCTCAGCTATCAATTCATACGCAATTTGTGCGCATATATGCTTCAGCTCGCTGGATTTGCATTATTGCTTCATCCATACACCAAAGTACACACTTCCTCTTTTTTTTCCATCTCTTTTTTCCCAATTAAACGTCAATGAAAAAATAAAAGCTTAGTAGAGAAGTTAGATGGTAAATGTGGTGAAGTTATACAATCAAAGGAAGCAAGTTAGTCCAAAGGCAACCGATGAAGCAGGCAGATGGAGAGGAGCCATGGAGGTAGAAAGAAGAAGAAAAGAAGAAGAAGAAAGCAAGAAAGAAGATAGACAAGATAGAAGCACTGTGCACTGCAGCTGCACATGCCTGATGGCACCACCAACAATCAATTGCATTAAAGTTACCCAACTGCACTACGCTAGGGAAGTGTCCTCTTCTCAGCCCAGCCCAGCGTGGTAGTACCAATCTCAGCACCTCTCTCTTTTTCGTTTTGCTTTTGCAACCACCTACTGGTTTCAAACTGATTTTTCTTTTCTTTCCCCCCATTGAAACCGTTTCAATTCCAGTAGAAGTAGGGAAAGGGTTCATATGCGTTCCAAAGCACCCCCAAAAAATTATCATCTGCACGGTGCAGTTTTTAAGACCTTGGAAAACAATTATCATTTGCATAGAGGAGTATTTCTCTACTATTATGTCATCCATATTTAAGTTGGTTTTTAAGTTTTTTTCGTTTTTGGAAATACATATCCGTGTTTGAGTTGTATTTTAAGTCTGTTTTCTTTAATTGAAGATGTTTTTTGTGGTATTTTGGTATGCCATCCGTATTTGAGTCGGCTTTTAAGCTTGTTTCCTTTTGGAAGCATAAAAGGAGTCGTATAACAAATCTTTTAAAAAAACTTGCATGCTAACTTGAGATGAAATACGGACTAATAATTGCAACTCATGATTTTCTGAAAAAATATCAAAGAGAATTCCTAAAGTAAATTTTATCCTAACTAAAACGTATAGCAATAATAAAATTAAAAAAAATATTTACCTGTTGTATTGCACGGACATTTTTTCTAGTCAAACATATATAAAAGAATTACTGACAACTCCCTATTCTTTTAAAATTATTTACCGGATTATGAAATAAATTATTCGCTGCACACTTCAATTTTTCTATAAACTTTTTTCTACTGCATTATTTAGACCACTTATTACTAAACGGAGGAGTATTTTGTTAAGTTTATTTATTAAAATATTTCATCCATCCAAATAATAAGTAAATAATGTGCGATAATTAATTAATCCACTCACTAATCTATATCAAATGGGGCCTTTAAGATGATGCCATGTCTAGTAGATCTTATAAAACCATTTTGCAAATAATAATTTGTAAATTAAAAAAAAGAGAAAAAGTGCGAATTACCCCTGAACTATTGGATGAATATGAATAACACCACTAAATTCGAAAATCAGACATCGCTCACCCCGAACTTTCAACACCAGACAAGAAACCCCCTAGCACTATTGCGAGCAGTTTAGAGTTCGTATAGCACACGTGGCAGTCCAGTTAGTAATTTTTTTCTAAAAAAAATAGCGGGTCCACTTGTCAGAATCCCCACCTCTATTTCTCTCTCTTCTCCCTCTCATGCTGAAGAGCGCGGCGGCGGTGGGCCGGCCACGCGTTTATGAAGGAGAGGGGGAAGAGAAAGAGGGGTGTGGATTCTGTCAAGTTGGCATGCTATTTTTTTAGAAAAATATTGCTGAGTGGACTGTGCCACGTGTAATTTCGAACTCCAAATCGCTCGCAACATTGTTCGGGGGGGGGGGGGGTTTGGTTTTGAAAGTTTGAGGTGAGCGATGTATGGATTTCAAGTTTAGGGGTGTTATTCGTACTCATCCAATAGTTAGGGGGTAATTCTTACTTTTCTCTAAAAAAAAGGGGATGGAGTTTGACACGAGACGATGGATCAGGGAACGAGACATGCGAAAGGCTGGGGACGATCGGCACGACGGCGAACCTGCTGGTGTACCTCACCACCGTCTTCCACATCCCCAGTGCCGCCGCCGCCACCCTCCTCAACGTCTTCTCCGGTACCTCCAACCTCGCCCCTCTCCTCGGCGCCTTCCTCTGCGACGCCTACCTCGGCCGCTACGCCACCCTCGCCGCCGCCTCCATCGCCTCCTTCCTCGGCATGCTTGTGCTCACCCTCACCGCCGCCATCCCATCTCTCCACCCCCCACCTTGTGCCTCCTCCTCGTCCACGTCGTGCCAGGGCCCCACGCACCGCCAGCTCGCCGCGCTCCTCGCCTCCTTCGCCTTCCTCGTCGTCGGCGCCGGCGGAATCCGCCCCTGCAACCTCGCCTTCGGCGCCGACCAGTTCGACCCGGCCACCGCCGCGGGCCGCCGCGGCATCGCCAGCTTCTTCAACTGGTACTACTTCACCTTCACCATCGCCATGATGGTGTCCGCCACGCTCATCATCTACCTCCAGAGCAACATCAACTGGGCCATCGGCCTCGCCGTGCCCACCGCGCTCATGGCCCTCTCCTGCGCGCTCTTCTTCATGGGCACCCGCCTCTACGTCCGCGTCCGCCCCGAGGGCAGCCCCTTCACCAGCTTCGCCCAGGTGCTCGTCGCCGCCGCCCGCAAGAGGCGCCTCCCTGCCCCGGCGTCTCCTGCCGACGACCTGTTCGACCCGCCGCACCGGAGCAAGCTGGTGGCCAAGATCAAGCACACGGACCAGTTCCGGTGGCTGGACAAGGCCGCGGTGGTGACGGCGGAGGACGCGGTGGTGGACGGCATGAGCGCGGCGGCGGCGAACCCGTGGCGGCTGTGCACGGTGCAGCAGGTGGAGGAGGTGAAGGTGCTTGCGCGGATGATCCCGGTGTGGTCGTCGTCGATCGTGTACTACGTGATGCTGACGCAGCTGGGCACGTACACGGTGTTCCAGGTGATGCAGTCGGACCGGCGGGTGGGGAGGTCGGGGTTCGAGGTGCCGGCGGGGTCGATGGTGGTGTTCAACATGGTGGCGCTCACGGCGTGGCTGCCGGTGTACGACCGCGCGGTGGTGCCGGCGCTGCGGCGGGTGACGGGGCGTGAGGAGGGGATCAGCCAGCTGCAGCGCATCGGGATCGGGCTGGCGCTGTCGGTGGCGACGATGGCGGTGGCGGTGGCGGTGGAGCAGAGGCGGCGCGGGGCGGGAGGAGGGTCGTCGTCGTCGTGGGCGTGGATGGTGCCGCAGCAGGCGATGGCGGGGCTGTCGGAGGCGTTCGCGGCGATCGGGCTGAACGAGCTGTGCTACAAGGAGTCGCCGGAGAGCATGAGGAGCGTGGCGGGGGCGCTGTCGCCGCTGGCGCTGGCGGTGGCGAGCTACGCGAGCGGGGCGATGGTGACGGCGGTGGAGCGGGCGACGGGGTGGCTGGCGCAGGACATCGATAAGGGCCGCGTCGACCTCTTCTACCTTGTGGTGGGCGCCATGTCGGCCGCCAACCTGGCTTACTTCGTGGTCTGCGCGCTCTGGTACAGGTCCAAGAACATCGCCGACCACGGCGGCGTTGAGCTTCTTCAGACCAGCTCCAAGCACAACGCCGACGCGCCGCCGGCCATGGCGGTCTGACGACACTGACAGCTACTACACACGTACGCTGACTACATTTATTACATTAGGGATGAATGAATGTAATTGTAAATCTGTATTATGAATGTATGGGCCGGCCCATATCATTTCTTCTTAGGGCTGAAACGAGCCCACCGAAAGCCCAAAATCGCCCCGTAACGAAGGGACTCATGTCGGCAACACTGACAGGAGCAAAACAACACGTTTGGGAGAGCTGTAACTCTAAGATAATGAGAATTTCCGTTCCAATCTTTGCTTCAAATAAGCTACAACCTTTGCAGTCAACATAACTTTTAATTGCAAAGCCCAATTTAATGAAAAACGAGAGAACTAACTGAAACACTAGCCTAAAGACAGATAATTGCTAAACCTTCACCCTGATTGACAAAATGCTACTTAGATAAACGACATTTAGTTTTTGTCATCCACAAACCTTTATAGCAAGGTCTCAAAGTTAAAGCCCAAGTTCTGAAAATTGAATTCAAAGCTGCAAGTAGACTCACCGAAATTTAAGCTTAACCGTTCAGTCGACCAGATCTCGCGCGCACCAACCCTCGATAAAATTGTCTTCGAGCCGTGTGAAACATATTGCTCTCTCTATTTCTAAATATTCGTCTCTATTTCTAAATATTCGACACTGTTGATTTTTTTATGTATGTTTGACCATTCGTCTTATTCAAAAACTTTTGTGAAATATATAAAACTATACGTATACATAAAATGTGTTAGGAAACGATAGGCGAACAAACGATAAAGAACAATAGATCAATCACAAAAGACACGAGATTTAACGTGGAAAACCCTCCCAAAATAGGAGAGAAAAAAACCACGGGCGCCAGCCAGCAAAATATCTTCACTATATCTGAGGTGAGGTTACATCGCCGCACGGCGGCTTACAAGAGGTATATATATAGTGGAACCCTAAAAAGGGATGATGATCCGTACCGCGGGGGCTCCGCCCCCGCACCCCCGGGCGTCCCCAGGCGCACAGCCCAATGGGCCAGCTTCAGCCTTCGCTCCGCTACGGCAGAAGCTGGCCTTTATTAAGTGCAAATGAATTTGGATCACAACTCAACAAAATGTATATTTAACAATGAATCAAATGATAGGAAAAAAAATAATTACTTAAATTTTTTGAATAAGACAAACAGTAAAACATGTTTAAAAAAATCAACGAAGTCAAATATTTAGAAACGGAGGAAGTATTAAAAAGTAACTACCAAACTGCAAGGCAATGCCTCTCTTCACCAGAGAGAGGGAGAATTGGATGATGTCGATCGCCGGCACGACGTAACGAGTACACGACACACTAAGGTGTTTGAAACTAATGAAGATAAATAAATTTATTTGGTATTTTAGAGCAACTTCTATATAAAAAGTTTTCACATTAGCAGTTAGAAAAATGTGCTAACAGAAACTGAAAGAAAATCTTATTTGATACTGTAGATGAGTAAGATGACCGCAGGAGGTCACCACTGCTGCACTGCATGCAACGGCCCAAGCTAGGACGGTAACGAGGAGTAGTAGCTAATGGTAATACGTACTGTATACCCCTTGTGATGATTAATCCAACAAAACATTGGATTCTACTAGCAGTAACGAAGAATTTAATACTCCTGACGATGCGTGGTGCATCTAGTACGGCTCTCACTGCACCTGCGTTTGTCTTGTTGTTGCAAAATTTAACGTTGGGCTCAGATGAGTTTCAGGACAGATCGATCTTGTTTGAACTTATTTTATTTTAAAAAGGGTGTATGTGGATCGAATCGAATTGGAGTTGGTATGGGCGTGTCTGTGGTTTTGAAACATTCATCAAATGATCAACAAGTTATTGTTTGTTCTTCAGCTACTGTTTCAAGTTTACACGTACTAGTAGTATTGAAGTAGCAACTCAACGGGATTGTGTTGGTGGTGGTGGGCCATCGTCATTCCATTATCAACGGCTACTCCAGTTGCTAACATTATTTTTGTCATTTTGTATTTTGTTGTCTCTGTCTTGCTGTTCCCTCGATCTTGCACACACCAAAGTTAAGTTACATGGTGCTCATCTTGTTAGTACAGGCAGGTTACTATGCTAGTGATGCTCATGTAGCAGTACCTACAGTAGTAATTATCTTCAATGGCAATGCAGCAGTATTTGCAGTCAGCTAGCTGTCTGTATTTTTTGACAGTCCGGCCTTTCCTCCTGATCCTCATCGTATACCATCGCACAACCAACAAGCTTACGTACCGTAGCTCACATATTTACATCTCCAACGTTACGTACCTACCTGGCTTGTAGTATCTGTATCTACGTATTTAAGTCTGTCTTTACATACCTACATACGTGTATTTGTATGTATATACAGGCGGTACAATTTGTCTGTACTGTACATACAGGAGGAGTGCTGAAGAAAGAAAAAGAAAGGAAAGCAAAATTCAGTGTAGCTTGCGCGTGCGACCAGTGTCGTGTTTGGCGGCTTTTGGAGTAGAAAATTGCTACGGCTACCACCACACATCCTTACTCGCCGACATGTGGGCCCGGGAGTCAGGCTGGAGTCCCACATGTCAGATGACAGCAGCTCAGACTAGTCCTCGGCTCGCTCGCTACCTTTCAAAATCCAACCAGCAAAAGCCTCCCTCACTCTCACTCTCACTCCCACTACACTCTAGAGAGAGAGAGAGAGACCAAGCCAAGGCCACCATGGACAGCACAAGCAACAAGATGAAGAAGATGGAGCCGACGAGCGGCGGCCGCCATGGGACTCCGGGGCAGGTGGTGGGCCTGTGCGCCGCCCTCGTCACCGCCATGGCTGCCTCACTGCTCTGCTCCACCTCCATGGCCCTCACCCCGGACGGTACCCTCTCTCTCTCTGCGCTGCACTACGCATCCATGGATGGATGGATGGATGGATGAGAGAATGCTTCCTCCAATCTGGCTGTCTCACCGGGGTAGTTGTGTTTTTTCTGCTCCTTGCAGGGCAGGCATTGCTGGAGCTCAAGCTCTCCTTCAATGGCAGCAGCCAGCGGCTGACGACCTGGAAGCCCAACGACCCTAACCCCTGCGGCTGGGAGGGCATCTCCTGCTCCTTCCCCGACCTCAGGGTCCAATCCATGTCCGTCTCCAATTTATCTCTATCTTTCCTTCCTTGCATTTCTCCATTTTGCACCCAGATTAATTAGCCTTATCTTTCATTTTTCTTTTCCCTTTTGCATCTCTCTCTCAAGTCTCAAGCAAAATGTTTCATGGCTCGGCTACCCATGTGCTCATTGGATTCCTCGCCCCCTGAATAATCTCTTCTTTCATGTTTTCCTTTTCTACCAGAAATCTTCCTTACATGCAGCTTGGGGGCGTCATTTCACCTAGCATTGGGAAGCTCGACAAGCTGCAGAGAATGTAACATTTTTTCTTCTTCACCACTTTTGTGCAACACTTCCCATTTCAACACCATCTTCATTTACACTATCCGCATTGGTCTTTCTTTAATTTCTAACCCCTTTTGTTCAGAGCATTGCACCAGAACAGCTTGCATGGCCCAATCCCTTCTGAGATCAAGAACTGCACCGAGCTCAGAGCGATGTATGTATGCTGCTACGATCTAGTACTTGTTTGGTTCCATCTCCATCTGTCTGCTAATGACTTTGTAGAGCTGAAATGCGGAGGTTTAATTTACTCTGTGTGTGTGTGCAGTTACTTGAGAGCCAACTACCTACAAGGAGGCATCCCTTCAGAGATTGGCGAGCTCATTCACCTCACAATCTTGTAGGTTCTTAGCAAAATACCCTGATCTGATTCACTGCTTATTCTTGGTCTAATGCGTGCCATCTGCAGGGACTTGTCCAGCAACCTGTTGAGGGGCACAATACCGGCGTCCATTGGAAGCCTTACTCACCTTCGTTTCCTGTAAGTTTCTTGCTGTATAAATTTCCTTATGCCATCTTGTCGGCATTGCTAAAACCAGACGAGTAAATGCTGTTGCAAATCTCTGAAAGAACATATGCTTATTTGTATTGCAGGAATCTGTCCACCAATTTCTTTTCTGGAGAAATCCCAAATGTTGGTGTCCTTGGAACCTTCAAAAGCAGCTCGTAAGCTTTTAGATTTGGGCCCATCTTCCTTTCTACTTTCTTTGATGTGTCATTGCTCTTTATGATGTGGGAGCATAACTGTAGCAAACATGAACAAATTTGTGCATTTCTGCTACTTCTTGAGCACAACCTGTATTCAATGCCATGGTGCATTTCTTCACATGACAATTCAATGGCATTTGCAGGTTCGTTGGGAATTTGGAGCTTTGTGGACTGCCCATCCAGAAGGCTTGCCGTGGAACCCTCGGGTTTCCTGCCGTGTTGCCGCATTCTGATCCCCTCTCCTCAGCTGGCAAGTCTTCCATTTCTAAGCCATCTTCTCAGTGTTGAAGCTCTTCTCACCAAATTTGGTGCAATGTGTGTGTGACTAACTGATGGTGTCATCTCTCTGTCGCAAACAGGCGTTTCACCAATCAACAACAACAAAACATCGCACTTCCTGAATGGCATTGTGATTGGCTCAATGTCAACCATGGCTCTTGCATTGATCGCGGTACTAGGCTTCCTCTGGATATGTCTTCTGTCCAGGAAGAAGAGCATTGGTGGAAGCTATGTTAAAATGGACAAGCAAACTATCCCAGATGGTAATAAAGTCGACACAGCTGCTATCACTCGTTCCGGCCTGTCCAGGCCCTCACTTAATGGAAACTAATTGCTATCTGTGGTGTTCTGACTTAGGTGCGAAGCTCGTGACATACCAGTGGAACCTTCCGTACTCATCAGGTGAGATCATCAGAAGGTTGGAGCTGCTTGATGAAGAGGATGTGGTCGGTTGTGGCGGTTTTGGTACCGTGTACAAGATGGTGATGGATGATGGCACGGCATTTGCTGTCAAGAGGATTGATCTCAACCGTGAAGGGCGCGATAGGACCTTCGAGAAGGAGCTTGAGATTCTGGGCAGCATTAGGCACATTAACCTTGTCAATCTGCGAGGATACTGCCGTCTTCCTACAGCCAAACTACTCATATATGATTTCTTGGAGCTGGGCAGTTTGGATTGCTACCTTCATGGTAAGCCTATTGTCTTTCTTGCATCTTGCTGCATATTGTTTCATCATCATGGTTACAACTGCTTCAATTGTGCAAAAACTTCTTACATTACCTGATGCTCAAAAACGCCTTGTCCCTGATTTCAGGAGATGCTCAGGATGATCAACCATTGAACTGGAATGCACGTATGAAGATTGCCCTGGGCTCTGCTCGAGGGCTGGCGTATTTGCACCACGATTGCTCACCCGTGATTGTGCACAGGGACATCAAAGCCAGTAACATCCTTCTGGACAGAAGCTTGGAACCCCGCGTATCAGATTTTGGCCTTGCAAGGCTGCTTGTAGATAATGATGCCCACGTTACCACTGTTGTCGCGGGTACTTTTGGATACCTAGCACCAGGTACTTATTCTCTATTCCACACTGTGATGCTTTCAATCAAAACAAAAGATCATGCTGTCCTGCATAATTACTGCTCCCCCTTTTGTATTGTACAGAGTACAGACTAACAGTAGAAGCTTATGACTGTTAAGCACTTTCTCCGTCCTAAAATATAGTAACCTAATATTCGATTAGACACCACCTAGTACTAAATCCAGATTCGTAGTAGTTTGTACTACTTTGTAGTCAAGCTACTGGAGATAAATCGAGACAAATCATGCTTTTTTAACACAACACCAATGCTGCCTGTTTAAATCTGTGTTGAGCACCTTCCATCCAGACTGACATTGGTCATTTTTAACTTTATATGGACAGAATACCTGCAAAATGGCCATGCTACTGAAAAATCTGATGTGTATAGCTTTGGAGTGCTTTTGCTCGAGTTGGTGACCGGAAAGAGGCCTACAGATGCATGCTTCCTCAAGAAGGGACTGAACATTGTTGGCTGGGTAAGAAGAACCTCTCTATATTCCCTCCCTCCTATGAATCTTACAAGTGACAAAAGTAATCTGAATTGCCAACTTTCTTCTGCAGCTCAACACCCTGACGGGGGAGCATCGGCTGGAGGAGATCATTGATGAGAACTGCGGTGATGTGGAAGTGGAAGCAGTCGAGGCGATCCTCGACATTGCTGCGATGTGCACCGATGCAGACCCAGGCCAGCGTCCATCGATGAGCGCTGTCCTGAAGATGCTGGAGGAGGAGATCCTGTCTCCCTGCATGAGTGAGCTCTACTACGAGCAGCACCTGGAACTCTGAGTGAGTACCTCCTATAATGGTTGCTACTACTCATGATTGCAGTGACAAGCAACAAATTTTGTAGATACATGATGATGAACCGTGTAGGAGTGTAGCTGGACAAGTGCAGCTTCACATCTTCTTCTTTTGTGCCCAGCTGGTTCTTTGGGCAGAACCAAATCACTGTGGTGGTCTGTACATAGTGGAGACCTTCTGTTCATCTTTTGTTTTTCTCATTTATCTGTCTGGCTGCTGCAAATCCACTTAAACCAAACCACAGAAAGAATGCTGTCAACTAGCTAGGTACTGATGCAAGCCAAAGTGATAAGTTAACAACACTATTTTGGAACAAGAAAATCACAGACAGCACTAAATTAGTTAATAAATAACTTGAGGATCATCAGTTGTGTAGTATAGTAACATACAACAGCTGGGTGAGTAGCTCCAAATATTCCAGGCTTGCATGGCAATCCAATCTTGGTTCTTGGTAGATGTGGCTCTAGTTACCAGCTGCAAACAAACAAGATATACAGTCAAGCAAGCACGGGTGCAAAACTTGCACAATGCTCCAGGAATTGAAGAAGGTGAAATGAAAGAAAATATACTACTGGGATGGCAAGAACTAGTGGAGTTTTGCACGCTTCCATTCTTCCATGGCACTTGAGAAGTGAGCCAGGCGGGCCTCATCAAAATCTACATCCCTTTCGAAAGCTTTCACAACAGACTGACTAGAATAATGAGGAGCATCGTATCATCCTTCTTCTTTAATCCCTAATATATGCAGATTAATGGTTGAGATCTGAACCCTGTCAATGTGCTACTAGCATGGTAATAGTATAGTAGCTTTTCAAGTAACTAGGTACTCAAGGATCAAGATCAAGCATGCGAAATCTAATCTTTCAGAATCAGAGCAATGTTAAAATCCAATCTTTCAGAACCAGAGCAATGTGAAATCGCTCAGATAGAAGCTAATAAGAAAAAAAAAAAGGAAAAGAAAAATGTGCATTGTCATTGCCATTTTGCCATGACATTATGGTGGAGCCACCCAGTACATGTCATACCGTGTTTAGTAAAGCGCTAATAAAGCCTTTCAAAAGGCTGGCCTGAAGTGACAAATGCTTCCAGACACTGGTATGGTAGCAAAACACAACACATGCATACTTTTACATGCATCTATCAGCTGCTGATGCTGCATGCTACTACAGCACTGCACTGATCATCACTAGTGGATGGTAGTAGTGAGAGAACACTGTAATGGCATGAATTTTTTTTTTCTTTTTTTATCAAAGGAATGGAGGGACAACGCTCTCCATTTCTATTAGAGAAAAAACAATTTTACGATTTTTGAGGAGATATCATTTTTTCTATTCTAAATTTAATACCTATTGATATCTAGGTACTATGAGATACCAAATTTTACATTAAAATTTTGATACCTTCTCAAGGATCGTAAAATTACTTTTATAGAAATGGTAAGCTTGTACGGTACAAAAGAGTCTTTGCCTGAGACAAGTCCATGGTAGCACACACCCTTGAGGCTAGTTATGGTAGAGACGAGAGATGGGGACATGGGGTACATGTACAGTAATAATATTGCACAGAGAGAGAGAGAGAGAGAGAGAGGGCATGCATACTCCATTTTACTCCCACGAGTTAAAATTGTTGGAGTGGTCCACATGTCGATGGCCTTTGCTGTGTTGACAGCCTGGTAACTGGGAAAAGGGTAGTACAGTAAGCAGGCAGAGTAACTGTAGCTCAGATTTTGGGATCCACAATCTGAATTGTGAAGCGAGGCATGAGACATGCGTGAAAGAATGATTGGACGGACCACATACTAATTGTCACTAGCTAGGGTGTGTTATTCTTCACTTCTTAGTGGATTCCATCGTCGGTTCATTGTATTAGGAGGGATCACATCCCTTTCTAGAATACCTTTTCTTTAGGTGGAGGGTTTAGAACTTTAGATACGAAAACAATTCATACAGGCATGATGAGTATTAATTCCACATAAAAAAATCAAGGGACAGAATTGATACTACAACCAACTTCTCGTTCAATAAAAGAACAACTTTTAGAAGCGATTGTAGGATGAGTCTGTATAAGCATTTGTTTAGATTTGTATGTTAATAAAGTTGATTTTTTTTTCGCTAAAGCACGATTAAAAGAGCTATAAGGAATCAGGCCAACCATGAACTGACCTGACCTTGGTAAAGCACTCTTGCAGTTGCCCTTGCTGTCGTGCCGGAGGCGTCGATAGTTGGTCGCCGGCGTGATCTAAGCCTAATAGGGTTAGAGTTAAACTGAGTTGTGATGTGTTTGTGTTGGACTGGTTCGTCATGGGCTGGACGTACGTGCGCTAGCTTTGGTGGGCCTGCAGCCGACCAAGGCCCGGCCCACTATGTACGTTGTGTTTCAACTGCCTGGTACTACTAGTATAGATAGGTGTACATTTACTGCAACCGCGAGATCAGCGGAGTTCGTTTCTCAATGGAGATACGAAGATGAAATTCAGCCCTTCCTTCACCGAAAAGAAAGAAACCAATCATATAATATACTGTATCTTCGTCGTTAATTAATTCGTTATCTCCATATCTCTCTCTCTATATATATACTCGCAGCCCTATGCTCTGCCCGCGCACTGTAAACAAATTACTAATAGATTCTCCGACGATCGTAGTTGATTGTTCGTCGCCGAGATCCGACAAACGCCATCCATGGGTCGCGGCGGCCGCGGTGGAGGTTAGATTCTTCGATCGACCTTAATTTTGTTCTTCGATCGATCAGTCGTGCATTATTTGGTAGATCCGGCCGACCGATCACTGGGTCAATATATCGCTAATAAGTAGTAGCAACAGCTTAACTTTTGTGAATTAAATTATTAGTATAATTAAGCTAGCCAGTAACTAAATTGAATTAATTAATTGGTGCGTACGTGCAGGAGGAGGAGGGAGGTCAAGCTTCCGCGGCAGCAGCACGGGCACGAAAGCAGTACCCCGTGCTGCTCCGGCGACCACGCCGGCGGCGAAGAGCACAGGCACAGCTCCGGCCACCAAGAATACTTCCTCCGGCAGCAATGACTCCGTCATAGGATCCATCGGATCTGCTTTCTTTGATGGTCAGTTAGTTATTCAATTTGCTTACTAAGGCTCTATTCACTTTGTTGCAAAAAAACATTATCAAATTTTGGCATTTTAGCATAGTTGCCAAAATTTTAGTAATTTGTCAAAATTTTGGCATAATTTCTTATATAGTTCTCAAAATTTGGCAGCAAACTAAATGTAGCCATTTTTTTAATAACTTTATCAAAATTTAGTAAAGTTGAAAATGACATGAAAGTGAAACAGACCCTAAATTTCTAGCTAGCTCCACAATGCTATATACTGCTATATATACACTTGCTCTCCATGCATAGATGCAAATTAATCTACTAGCCAAATACCGTGCTTTAATTTGCTACCGATTAAACAAAGTAATAGTAATTTTTTTTAGAATAATTTCATTCATATTGTACAATACTGATGAAATGTGATAGAATCGTACATGTGCAGAGATTATTTTATAACATTAAAGTACATTATTAGGTAGTTAATGGAAAATATGATTGAGTAGGTGATAAATAAAAAAAAATACTATACTAAATGGAGTATAGATATTTGACCTTAGTTTTTTTAATCAGATTTTTGTCACTGGATTATTTGCTTCGTGCTTCTGAGAAATATGCATGATTTATCAAAATACTTTTGTACCTATTGTATTGGTCGTACACCTACCACTTAATTGCGAAATTTATTTTCCATAATATTAATTTTTCATGTTAATAAGTAAATAATCGAGCCGCTCTCAAACTGGACGGCATAATCATGAAGTGAAAATGCAGGGTGGGGATGGGGCACGGGTTACGGGATGGTGCAGAGGGGGATGGACGCCGTCTTCGGCCCTCGCACCGTCAACGTCGTCGACGCCACGTCCACTTCGTCTTCTCCGGCGCCGGCGGCCGCCGCTGCGGCTCATCCAATGTTGGATGCGTGCGGCGCCCACAAGAAGGCGTTCCAGGAATGCGTCGCCCAGCAAGGGATCCACGTCAGCAGATGCCAGCCCTACCTCGACATGCTCAACGACTGCCGCCGGGACTCCGCCGCCTCCGCCGCCGTCGGCGTTGCCACCACCACCAGAATTCTCTGATGGATGGATCGCCTGCCAGCCTGATGCATCATATCCATGATAGCAATGCAATCCATCGATTGATTAAATTAGTTTGATTGCTTGTTTATTTATATCCGTTTTGCAGCCACACGTAATAATAATAATCATGCGACGCTGTATGCTACTGCATGGATGGACCTTAATAATTTAAGTTAATTTATTTGCTTCGATCAGCTTGAACCAACGAAGTAGGATTACGTAGGCTAAAACTACTACACCGACCCCTCTGTTTCTCCTTTTTAATGGTGCATTCTTATTCTACTGCTACTATCGTTTTCTTTCTAGTGTTTGTTCCTTTTTGTTTAATTAGATCACCTTGAATAAATGAACTATTACACTAGTTTCGATTATGACCGTATATATCAACCATTACTGTTGGCAGTCAAATTGAGAGTCATAGCTTCTGAGATTAGTAGTGTTATCTGACTTGTCTTGATGGATGAGCTGGACCGATGGACATCATTTGTGATGGATAGATGGATGATGCAGAAAGGTCAAACGTACAGCAATTAATCTGGACAACTTAAAAGAAAATACCGGAGGATAACGTTTACAGATGCATGATCGAGGGGGTTCGGAGATTAAAACTCCCAACCCCTCTGGAATCTGGATATTCTTTTCTTTTTAACACTGTGTGTTACTCTCTTTTTTTTTTCCTCATGTTCGTCGCGTGTCGAAACACTTCATTGGCAACTGGCAAGCGCTAACCAGCTGACAGACAACTAGCAATATTCACTGAAATCTTAATTTGTTGGCCTTTGGTAAAACCATTCAGCTAATTCAGTGTGCCTATGCTTTGAGCCTACTTACTACTCAGTTAGCATTTCTTTTTGATAAAAACATACAACTATTCCTTTCAAAAAGATAAAACATACAACTCGACCAGTAGACGGCAATGTCATCTGATCATGCATATTTATCGTCCTACTCGGTCCCCTGAATCAGACATTCATTCAATTAGATATCTGATCATCCGATTAATCGATGATCAGACCTGATTAATCATCCGATTAAAGCACATACCAAACACTTTTAGAACAATTCTTGGACTGCATGTGAAGTTGGGCCTCGGAATTATTTAGTCGGCTCATGCATGCATTCTCCTTAGGGTTTAGTCACCAGGGATGTATGAGTTGTATCCCTACTTCTGATCTTGTGTTATTGGTTTTGTCATTGATGGCCTTATGATGCGAAATGACATACAACAATTAAGCACGATTAAGTGGAACTGAAGAGAAAATAGCTGCGATAACGCTTGCAGAAGCAAGGTTGAGGGGTTCGGAGATTAAAACGACGACCATTTGTTTCTTGTTTTTTAACGGCACATTTTCTACTATATATTCTCTTTATTTTTTCTCATGTTCCTTGCTTTCAATCGCCTTGAATGAACCATTACTAGTTTATGCAATTATGACCGGAGCAATGAACCTTGAGTGAACTAGTATTATTTTCTTTACCTTTTTTTCCCTTCTATCTTAATACTAACATGCATTTGGATATTGTCTGGGTAAAAGACCGTATCAATGGCCATGTATTAATGGAAAATTATTGCAAGCAAAATAAGAGTAGCTTGTGATTGGCTTATCTTTTTTATGGGCTGGACCTGGACAAATGTGATGGATGGTGCAGAAAGGTCAAACAATGATTAACCTGGACAAATGAAGAGAAAATACTGAGGATAAGGCTTACATGAGCAGCATCGATAGGTTCTGCGATTAAAACGCCGACCCCTCTGGATCTTATGCAGTTTTGTTTTGTTTTGTTTGTCCTTATATATATGTTCCTCGCATGACGAAACACTTACAAGCAGATAGTCACTGGCAGTGAGCTAGCGATATTCACTGATATCTTAGTTGGCCTTTGGTAAAATACTTGTACTAAAATTGTTCAGCTAAATATTAAGTGTGCCAAGGCTGCTAGCCTTTAAAGCCTACTGCCCAATTACCGTTGATACTTAATGAGGTTACGAACCGGGGCTAAAAACGATTTCTCCACCAGTGTCATTTCGTCTTGAAGCGATTTAGCTCAATAGATAGCGACAATGACTTCCATTTATTACTAGCCACGTAGTTATGTTTTGCGTGACTTTTAATCCCGTTTAATAAGTTCTGTATCTGATCTATTAGTTTATCTCAGCTTTTAAGAAAGTTTTAACATTAGCACAGTATCAATCAATTATAAATTTAGCTAAGTTATACTTATACATATATGAGAGAAATTACTATAAACCTCTCTTTTTTTTTTCATTATCTTCGTCTCCTCTCTCTTTATATCATCTGTCCAGTAGACAGCAGAAACCTCTAGAGATACATGTTCAGCCTATTTATGATTTTTATTATCTATATACCCTTTTATCCAACTATCAGTAATTTCTTTTGCGAGAAATGCTCAGTATTGTTTACACAAACTTTCTATTCGGCTCATATGGTTTTGGTAAAATTGGTTATATAACATTAAAAGTTCACGTTTTTTTTATAGCACCGAAAAATACCGGTTCACTGTAGTAGTTATCTATTTCAATTTTTAACACTTCCGTCAATTCTCGGTCGTTTTTCATCCGTCTTGATCGCTATTGATCCAGCCACACACGCGATATAACATTTTTTCTCACAAGCACAGGTAGAATGCATGGCAATAAAAGATAGAAACGTCGTATCGTGAAAAAAAAAGTTTATTACTACTCTACTTTCACGCGCGTTCGACATCACACTACACTGCTGCCTGGAATCATGGCGCATGGAGCCAAATCCCAACCTTTTGTAAGCTTTTTTTTTTCTCTTCCTCCTGTAGCAGCACGTGCATCAAGACCAAACTAATCAGCTCACTTTTTCCCTTTCAACTTAATAATAATAATTCAGTCTCATATACTGTTCCTAGTCCTAGAATAACAGAAAATTAAGCTACCGGCCAAATCACTGAGACAATTAAATATAAATCAATCAAATACTACTCGTCAGCTCGTTTAACTACATTTCATGCATTGCCTAGTACATTAGAATTAGCTACTCCTAGATTGCACTGGGTTACTGACATCTTGCTCTGTTTTGGCCCTCGCAGCATGCATTTTGTTGTTAAAAAATAAGCTACTCGATCCTACTTCTTGTATACTTTTACTGTTAATCACATCCTTTTTATCCACCACATCTCCCACGCGCATGCTGTAAGTGTTCACTTTCATTGGACTACTTTCCAACTGATATCCTATACTCAGATGTGGCTGCCTACCCAAACTTTTGAACTAATTAACTTAATTAACTGCATTTTTTAGCCTCACCTCAAAGGCAATCTAAACGGGAGAGAGAAGAAACTAAAATTGTACTGCTACGGTACCTCTTGTACGCTTCCCACTCTTGGATCAAAGTTACTGCATCTGTTCTAAAACGTAAAAGATTTTTATGGTTAGACATGGTTACTTTAAAAAATAGGTGAAATTAAATAGAAAAATATTATAATTGGATGAAAAGCAAAGTAGGTGAAAAAAATGAAATGATGGAGGACTATAATTAATTGGGAAGATAATATTAATAGAGATATTGTTATTTTTTTCGTGAACACGTAAAATGATTGCACGTCAATATATTAGAAGGAAAAAAGGTATTTTTTTACACAACGCAATCAGTCAGACTGGCTTATGCCAGGGGAAGGAAGAAAATACAAAATAAAAGCTGTAGCTAGGAAGAAAAAATACTACAGCAGCTATACGTAACTCCGATCAGCAGGAAGAGGCGGTGCCACACTACACTCCCAAGAAATATTTAAAAGCAACAATGCCAGTTAAAGACCACATATGGCCCTCCGAGCAGATGGACTCCAGAACCACTGAGACTGAAGGAAGCGCGGAGTTGAAAACCCTGGAGTTCTATTCCTTCCACAGCTGCCAAGTGGCCAGGAGAACTAGGGAGTTGAAGCCGACATGGAGATGCTCAGGTAAACAGGCCCTAGAGATTGGCCACCGGTCCTGTATCCATCTCAGCGCCACGTCAACTGGTGCTGAATGCTGTGCTACCGCGGATGGGAGGCTGAGTCGGCGTGCCAATGTGCATTCATCGCCGTGTTATTCGGTGCTAAGGTGTTTAAGTTCAGCGCCAAAAAAGGTTCGTTTTTGAAATAAGTTTTGGCCACGATTCATTTGTAAAATTAGTTTTTGTAGAGGGTTAAATTGTCAAAATTTGTGTTGTTGAAGAGACTTTCTACCTTCTTCAAAACTGTCTTAACTTTTTTAACAAAGTAGTGCAACATTTTTTTTTTGAGAACTAGGTTATATCATCCGGATCCGGGAGGCAATCACACGACGTGTCTAGGAGTAGTATATTCCTATCTACGTACTCCCCTTGTCGTCGTGTACAAACATTTACTGTACCAGCTAGCGCTCCAGTCCAGCCTCCAACCGGCCATGCCCATGGCGGCGGCGGCGGCCTTCGCGGCGCATGTGCTGCGAGGCCGGTGGTTCATGGCGTACGGCTCCTTCCTCATCATGTCGGCGGCGGGGGCGACGTACATCTTCGCCATCTACTCCAAGGACATCAAGTCCACCCTCGGCTACACTCAGGAGCAGCTCAACACCGTCGGCTTCTTCAAGGACGTCGGCGCCAACGTCGGCATCCACGCCGGCCTCATCGCCGAGGTCACGTCGCCATGGTTCATCCTCGCCATCGGCGCCGCCATGAATCTCGGGGGATACCTCATGCTCTACCTCTCCGTCACCGGCCGTGTCGGGGCCAAGACCCCGCTCTGGCTCGTCTGCCTCTACATCGCCGTCGGCGCCAACTCGCAGGCCTTCGCCAACACCGGCGCGCTCGTCACCTGCGTCAAGAACTTCCCGGAGAGCCGCGGCGTCATACTCGGCTTGCTCAAAGGATTCGTCGGCCTCAGCGGCGCCATCTTCACGCAGCTCTACCTCGCCTTCTACGGCGGCGGCAACACCAAGCCGCTCATCCTTCTCGTCGGCTGGCTGCCGGCCGCCGTCTCCCTGGCGTTCCTCGGCACCATCCGGATCATACGCGCGCCGCGCTCGCCAGCCGCGGCGCGCCGCGAATACCGCGCGTTCTGTGGCTTCCTCTACGTGTCGCTCGCGCTCGCCGCCTACCTCATGGTCGCCATCATCCTCCAGAAGAGGCTCCGCTTCACCCGCGCCGAGTACGGCGTCAGCGCCGCCGTCGTGTTCGCCATGCTCCTCCTCCCCTTCACCATTGTAGTGCGCGAGGAGGCTGCTCTGTTCAAGAATAAGTCGCCTGAAGAAGAGGAAGCCGACGACGTCCCGCGGGCGCTGTCCGTGGTGACCGCGCCCGCGAAGCCGGCGGCACAGCCTTCGCCTGAATCCCAGAGACCGACGACAGCGACGGCGAGGATCCTCCAGGCGCTGAGGCCGCCGCCGCGCGGCGAGGACTACACGATCCTGCAAGCCCTGGTGAGCGTGGACATGGTGCTGCTGTTCACGGCGACGGTGTTCGGCGTGGGCGGGACGCTGACGGCGATCGACAACATGGGGCAGATCGGCGAGTCGCTGGGGTACCCGCAGCGCAGCGTCGCCACCTTCGTGTCGCTCATCAGCATCTGGAACTACCTGGGGCGCGTCGCCGCCGGGTTCGCGTCGGAGGCGCTCCTGGCGCGGCACCGGCTGCCGCGGCCGCTCATCCTCGCCGTGGTGCTCCTGCTCACCGCTCCGGGGCACCTCCTGATCGCGTTCGGCGTGCCGGGGTCGCTGTACGCGGCGTCGGTGGTGGTGGGGTTCTGCTTCGGCGCCGCGCAGCCGCTGATCCTGGCAAGCGTGTCGGAGCTGTTCGGCCTCAAGTACTACTCGACGCTCTACAACTTCTGCGGCACGGCGAGCCCCGTCGGGTCGTACATCCTCAACGTCCGCGTCGCCGGCCGGATGTACGACCGGGAGGCGGCGCGGCAGGGACATGGGGTGGCCGCGGCCGCGGGGAAGAAGGCGTTGACTTGCATCGGCGTGAGGTGCTACAGGGAGTCGTTCTTGGTGATGACGGCGGTGACGGTGGCGGCGGCGGCGGTGGCGGCGGTGCTGGCGTGGAGGACGCGGGTGTTCTACGCGGGAGACATCTACGCCAAGTTCAAGGACGGAAAAACGGAGCTCGGAGCGGACAGCAATGGCAGTGGCACTACCAAGGAATAATATACTAGGATACTGTACTCGTATTTGTTTGAGGAAACCAAGGAATATACTGTACATATTACAAACTTTATGGAATAATGGTCCTGTGTGTCGTCTTCCTTCCTGGAAGGGACGACTCACCACTCTGGCCGGCCGCTCTGTTTTGGTCTAGTCTGTTCTCTCCTCCATTCCGGTCCATGTGTCTATGGCGATCGGCCTTCTAGCCTGAGTGATCAAGGCCATTAACAAGAAGCGCCGCGCCTTCTTGTGGACGGGCACGGACTCGGCTCACGGTGGGCAGTGCCGGTTTTCTTGGACGAATGTCTGTCGTCCCAGAGCTTTCGGTGGGTTGGGAATTCATGACCTTAGGTTGGCAGGTTTTTCCCTGCGTGTTCGCTGGCTTTGGCTCCAGCGCTCAGCGCATCCCTACTAGGACGGCCTGAAGGCCCCAGCCGAGCGAGCCGTCTCTGACATGTTTGAGGCGTTCACCTTCTTCGTACCAGGTGATGGTGAGTCGATTCTTTTCTGGTCTGACCAATTGATCTGCGGCCGCTCGGTAGCTTCCTTGGCTCCGGATCTCCTCTTCGTTGTGCCCCCGCGTCTGCGTGGTTCGCGCACGGTTGCTTCTAGCCTGGCAAACAACGCCTGGATTTCTGACATTCGCGGCGTCCTCACTGTCCCGGTCATCTCCCAATTTCTCCTTGTTTGGGATGCGGTACTCCACATTCAGCTTACGCCGGGTGTCGGGGATCATCTTGTCTGGCGTTGGACGAGTGACCAGCGCTACTTGGCGCATTCGGCGTACCAGGCGTTCTTCTTTGACCAGCACTCCTTTGCTTGTGCCGATTTTCTCTGGCACGCGAAGGGCCCTGCTAAGTGCAAATTCTTCCTCTGGTTTGCATTTCAGCAGCGCTGTTGGACGGCTGATCTCCTCCAGAAGCGCGGCATTGATAGCCACTCGGCCTGCCCCTTTTGCGCTCAAGAGCTTGAGACGACGAACCACATCCTCCTTGACTGCGTGTTCGCTCGTCAGGTCTGATGACGGGTGTTGTTGTCTCCTGGCTGGGCTGTCCTCTCTCCCCTCCGTGGCAGCTGGCTGCAGGATTGGTGGCCATCTTCTAGGGCATGTTTACCTGATCATCTCCGTGCCAACTTCGACTCCCTAGTCCTCCTAGTCTCATGGCAACTGTGGAAGGAACGTAACTCCAGGGTCTTTGACTCTGTGTTCTCTTCGGTCGCAGTAGTCGTAGAGTCCATCCTTTCGGAGGACCGGCTGTGGTCGTTAGCGGCCGTCGCTTCCTTTGGGGAATTGTTGGGAGCGTAGAGTGGCTCTGCCCCCTCCCCCTATTTGGAGTAGAGTTACCGTCGTTTCGAGTTTTTTTCCTTTCCTTTCTTTGTTTTTCTTCCTTCCTTGGCATAGGCCGGTCTGGCTGAGTGCGTCGTGTATCAAAACTCTATTCTTCTAATATATTGACGTGCAATCCTTTTACACGTTCGTGAAAAAATGTTCATTTTTGCACAAATTATTTACACAGTTTTTTTTGTAGTGTAGTACGTAGAAGATTAAGTATATCACAAACTCATCAAGTGGATTTTTAAGCTTGGGGATTTGAATTTGTGTAACTTTAAGCTCCAAAATTTAACCATGCAACTAAAAAACTGCAACTTTATAGACAAGGGGGAAAGGGAAAATGCTGCATAGTCCACTGGGATAATATGAAGTTGATACTGTCAAATCACAACAGTATCTCCCAAAGAAGTGGTCTTCGGACTTACTAAATGGCATTGATAGGGATTGAGATCCTCTAACTTCTCGGTTTCAAAAATAAAAGTTTCATGTCAACCCTCTACTCAATGATCTCACATACCAGTGACTCAAAGTTAGAGGGAAGTAAGTAAGAGAATCCTCTCTCAATTGTTAGATGTTGCGATCTCATTGAGGCCTCTTTAGAGCGTAGGATAGAAAAACAGCTGAACAGAAAAAAAATGCAGAAATCAAAGTGACATGATATTTTTATGATACAGAAACTAAGAACACAAGAAGAGAAACCTTTTGATTGCATCACGGGAAAATTGAACCACAGAAAAATTTAAGACTACCAAATCTTTTGTTTTTTCCCTTTAAATTCTACCATAGGAATACAATCCAATAGAGAACATTCTATTGTTTTGCTATGAATGAAAGACGTCTTTTGGAGAAATTCATAAGGAAATTGATCATTGAAAAGAAGTCCTCCAACAATCCTTCATTTTAAATAGGCCCTGAAATGGAGCAAACTCACTCAAGATTCCCAGCTTTCGCTCTCTGTTATTTTAGTTCAAGTTGGAAATTTCAAGTTTTCAACGCCAAGTTGATACTACTACGTGTTAGTTGTATCCCATGAGTACTGTACGAGTACAACCCCAAGAGATGAGCACAAGTGCACAACAGTAACACAACCAACTCAATTGACAGCGAGCTGTACACAACGTCCACATGCATATCTGCTTGCTTGCAAGCGACAAATTTGACAGCCTATTATAGGTCATCGGACACATCCAAGATTCATATGCATACAGTATGCAACCCAAAGCTAACCATCAATTGAACTAGTATATCCAAGTCGTCAAACAAGAAGAAGATCCAAGAAGAAGAAGAAGAAATTGGGTGTTGCAATGTTTTTTTAGAGAGGAGGCCAGATGGCCCAGCTTTTTATAGAAAGCATAAGTCTTACAAACCGTTTTACATAATACTGGGGCTGCCAGTTTTCAATTAAAGGTATTACCATGAGGCATCAAAACATAAGCATCCAAAGAAGGATGACTCTAAGAAAGGGTAAAGGATAAAGGTTATCTAGCAGAACAGAGACGAAAACTAAACAGATGGGAACAGAATTATCCAATCCCAGCTCTTCGTAAGGACACCAGTACTCCTTGCATAGCTTGTCTTCATTTCCAGGTCATGGGCCTTCTCCGGCTTTAATAGAATCTTCCACTGTAAAAGAAAACTAATCAAGCGGAAAGAGATAATCAGGGGTGAGGAGATTAGTTTGTTTCTAAAAATTATATCATTGCGAGCAGACCAAAGAGTCCAAATCAAAGCAGCCAAAATCATGGTATTAAGTCTAGAGGTTTTAGAAGTATCAAAACCATAGAGCCTAAAGAAGTCCTCAAAATTAAAAGGGATCCTTCCCCAGTCCAAAGCATCCCGACATACACACCAAGCAAAAGTCGCAATAGGACAGTTAAAACAGATATGAGCTGCATCTTCACTTCTATCACACAATTGACAGAATTCAGAGCCTTCCCAATTAAATTTCTTCAGTTGAACAGCCAGCCATAAAAAGTGTTTTTGTTTTGGAGGAATCGGGCTAGCCCAGATAAGTTGAAAATGTGGGTCAATTATCCCTCTAAATGTGGGTGTTGCAATGTTGTAGTTTAGCACTTCTTAAAAACTAAAAGAACAGTTATAAAGAAAAAAGGAGTCCTTTTTGCTCCTCTATCTCTCAGATCTTCTGATCGAGCAGCAGAATTGCAGCTCAGGTGCTCGTCGGCGTCATCACCGCCTTCTCCTCCTTGGATTCCACCTTCTCATCTTCTCCGGCGCCGGTGCCATTGCCAGCGCCACCGCCACCGGCAGCCGCCTCCTCCCTGAAGCGCGCGTAGATGTCTCCGGCGTAGAACTTCCTGGTCCGCCACGCGAGCGCCGCCATCACCACCGCCGCGGCCACCGTCACCCCGGCGACGATCAAGAAGGAATCCTTGTAGCACTTCACCCCAATGCACGTCAGCTCCTTCTTCCCCGCCGCCACGGCCACCGCCCCCTGCCGCCTCGCCTCCCGGTCGTACATCCTGCCGGCGACGCGGACGTTGAGGATGTAGGACCCCACGGGGCACGCCACGTTCCCCACGTTGTACAGCGTCGAGTAGTACTTGAGCCCGAACACCTCCGAGATGATGGCCAGGATCATCGGGTACGCCGCCCCGAAGCAGAACCCGATCAGCACCGACGCCGCGTATAGCGACCCCGGCACGCCGAACGCCACCAGCAGGTGCCCCGCCACCGTGAGCAGCAGCACGCCGGTGACCACCACCGGCCGCGAGATGCCGTACCGCGACAGCAGCGCGTCCGACGCGAACCCCGCCGACACGCGCCCCAGGTAGTTCCAGATGCTGATCAGCGACACCAGGGTGGCGATGCTGCGCTGCGGGTACCCCAGCGACTCCCCGATCTGCCCCATGTTGTCGATCGCCGTCAGCGTCCCGCCCACGCCGAACACCGTCGCCGTGAACAGCAGCACCATGTCCACGCTCACCAGGGCTTGCAGGATCGTGTAGTCCTCGCCGCGCGGCGGCGGCCTCAGCACGCGGACCACCCTCTCCATCGCCGTCGCTGGTGGCGTCTCGGCGGCCGCGGGCGATGGTTTCGTGGCCGCGGACAGCGCCGGGACGTCGTCGGCTTCCTCCTCGGGGGGCGTCTTCCTGAACAGGGCGGCCTCCTCGCGGAGGACGATGGCGAAGGGGGCGAGGAGAGCCGCGAACACGACGGCGGCGCTGACGGCGTACTCGGCGCGGGTGAACTTGAACCGCTTCTGGAGGACGATGACCACCAGGAGGTAGGCGGCGAGAGCGAGCGACACGTACAGGAAGCCGCAGAACGCGCGGTACTCGCGGCGCGCCGCGGTCGGCGAGCGCGGTGCGCGTATGATCCGGATGGTGCCGAGGAAGGCGACGGAGATGGCGGCCGGGAGCCAGCCGACGAGCAGGATGAGCGGCTTGGTGTTGCCGCCGCCGCCGCCGTAGAAGGAGAGGTAGAGCTGCGTGAAGATGGCGCCGCTGAGGCCGACGAACCCCTTGAGCAAGCCGAGCATGACGCCGCGGCTCTCGGGGAAGTTCTTGACGCAGGTGACGAGCGCGCCGGTGTTGGCGAAGGCCTGCGAGTTGGCGCCGACGGCGATGTAGAGGCAGACGAGCCAGAGCGGGGTCCTGGCGCCGACGCGGCCGGTGACGGAGAGGTAGAGCATGAGGTAACCCCCGAGATTCATGGCGGCGCCGATGGCGAGGACGAACCATGGCGGCGTGACCTCGGCGATGAGGCCGGCGTGGATGCCGATGTTGGCGCCGACGTCCTTGAAGAAGCCGACGGTGTTGAGCTGCTCCTGGGTGTAGCCGAGGGTGGACTTGATGTCCTTGGAGTAGATGGCGAAGATGTACGTCGCCCCCGCCGCCGACATGATGAGGAAGGAGCCGTACGCCATGAACCACCGCCCCCGCAGCACCTGCGCCGCGAAGGCCGCCGCCGCCGCGCCCGCCATTGCCGCCGTCTACCAAGCTCCTCGCTTAATTAGCTTGTTGGATAGATAGGAGTGTGTACGGTGGGTGAGATCGCATTAATTGCAGACTTGTAGCAGTAGGAGGAGAGGAAAATCGTTGAAGATGCATGTGACTCACTCAAGTCCACTTCACTGATTGAGTACACGGTTTGAGATAATTTTGACAAAAGTTTTGGTTCAGCGTCAAATTGCCAGCATGATATTGACCTTTGCTGGGATGGTTTGTCCCAAAGTCTGATGATCCTATCCAAATCCCCAATTCCCAAAATCTCATCTTTTATGATGGATATTCTTCAGCATTGAGGAACTCTGCTGTCTTGCCAGTTGCTACTGTCTGAAAAATGCAGATAATTCACTAATCTGATTCTGTTCTATTCCGGAAATCCGGATTTGATACTTATCTGTTCCAGTCTCTTACTCCTATCAACATTGACATACAGATTATGCCAAAACTAAAGAAAAGATCAACTCTTTCTTCAGACGGTATGGCACCAATTTGTTCAAGCTGGTAGGGATAGGACCAGCGGCAGCAAGGCAGCAAGCAGGACAGTTTTTGTTGACTTTGGTAATGCTACTTCATTATTGCACCTCTAGTTTGTGGAAGTGCAACTATAACTGAAAATTTATGTCGGTAATGAAGAAAAGGTTGAAGGGGCAGCTAAAGAGTACTCCTCCGTTCAAAAAAAAAAAAACACAATCCTAGAATTGGTTTTTTTTATTTTTTTTACAGAGGGAGTACCCCTCTGCAAAAATGTTAGAATTATTTTATATTTCAGTTTTTCTTAATATGTTAGTTATATTTGTAGTATTCAAGTATCTAGGATATAAATAAAAAATATTTGATCAAAACCCGATAAGTTATCTTAATAATCATTGGTTGCATGTATGTATTTTTAATCTTTGTTACATATAAGATGAGTTAATTTTTTCTTAATCTTAGTAATGAAAGTAATATGTCTAAGGGCATTAGTATAGTATACTCAGTAAGTAAGGTGGGGTCTAACAAATGTAGATTTTTGTCGTTGGAACTTTCATAATGTGTGAGGCAATAAGGCGGTCCCATGACTATATAAAAATCCAACGGTGTGCAATGGCATGGATGGAAAGGAGAGAGTCAACACATAGGCTAGAAAATAGTGTTTTTTTATTCCTTACTATTCTCTATCCAAAAGTCTAAGATCTATTTTATTTTTTGTTATTTCAAAAGTCTAAGACCTACTTGTAACCTTTACATATCCAAAAGTCTAAGATCTATTTTATTTTTTGTTATTTCAAAAGTCTAAGACCTATTTGTAACCTTTACATGCTAA
Source organism: Oryza glaberrima (assembly GCF_000147395.1). NCBI lineage: Eukaryota > Viridiplantae > Streptophyta > Magnoliopsida > Poales > Poaceae > Oryza > Oryza glaberrima. The sequence goes on along the minus strand of NC_068337.1, from coordinate 24,775,003 downwards.
ATTTCTCTTAAAAAAATCTTTATGTGCTAAATTAAATTGTTGACGGAACACAAGAAACCATCTTAATACTTATTGGTTGCATGCATGTGTATAATTTATTGGTTTTGTCACATGGTGGATGTGATAATTACTCATTGGTCTTGGTGACAAATGAAATGTCTTAGAATTTTGAATATAGCAAGTACTAGGGAGTTATTGTTGCTTACTACTTCCACAATGTTTGTATTATTGCTTACTACCTGGTTTTTAAGCATATTGTGGATGCCATAACTCTTTTGGATGGAGGGAATATTTCATACTTCCTCCATCCAAAAAAGTCTAAGACCTATTTATAATCTCTATGTACTAAATTAAATTGTTGACCGGAACCCAAGATGTCATCTTAGTACTTATTGGTTGCATGTATATTATCAGGGTTATGGATACCACATACCCAATAGTAATCGACTAAGCTCGGTGAGGCCCACCACATACCATGTTCTATACGGAAACAAACCTCGTAATTTCGTATATAGAAGGAGTTCCGGATAAGGAATGACAAATAGAGTTCTATATGGAAACGGCAATGACTACTTGGATTGTATTCATTTTGGTCTCCCTAGTTTTACTTGGACAAGGGGACACCTATGGGTATAAATACAAACCCCCTAGGAGGAGAGGAAAAAGAAACCCACAATACACAAGCCAATACGCCGCTGGATATCAACATCAGAGATAAGCCTAGACATACCCCATTTGGTGCCTACGAAAGCCGGCAAAAGGGATCTAGCGCCATCTCTGATCTCGATGAGTTCGTACTTGAGGAGGAAAACTACCCTGTCGTCGACTACGAGTTGGTTATCTAGCCGCCAAGTCGACGACAGCTAGATAGGTTATCCCAAATATTATATTTGTGTGATCCAGATGAATAAAGAGTAACACCGGCTTCGGCCAACAGGATGTAGGGCTATTACCTGCCAGATAAGGGGCCCGAACCTATATAAAAATCCCTATCTCCATCTCTCTTTACCTCAATCTCGCATATACCCTGGTGTCAACGATCCCCATACCATATAAATACCGTAGTCGCGATCTCAAACGTCAACACATGTGTATAGTTCATTGGCTTTATCACATGATGGATGAGTTAATTACTCACTGGTCTTACTAACAAGAGAAATATGTCTTAGATTTTTGGATGGAGGGGGTTCATTTTAATTGACGTTTTGAACAATGACACGGTCTACAAAATATATCTTTGACCTTATTTTTCTATTATAATATATACAATAAATAAATGTATGTTTACTTTATTATAGTACTTTGAAAGACAAATCTATATATGTTGTTCTTGTTTCTTTAAACCAAATATTTTGAAAGTTATTGATGGTCAAAGTTATAAAAAATTAAACTCAACCTTGTCCAAAGCGTCAATTATTATAATACCGGAGAAAGTAAGACACAACCACCACTAACACAAATAAAAAGAAATAATTGTTATCACCTTCTCGTTTCGACCGCCTCAATAAACACGATGCATGCACCAATGAGATTAGGGTGGATGATTAACAGAAAATTTATGGAAGAGAGAAGTATTAGTGAATTGTATGTAGACATACGCACATCATATTATGAAATACTTAAAAAAAAAAGTGGCTACACCTTAATATATTTTAGGATGGATGGGTATAAAGTACTAGCTTTGAAACCCCCAATTTTGAAAAGATATGTGTTTTTAAGTGTGGCTGGGAATCAAAAGAAAAGTAAGGTTTTGGTGTACATATCCATCGTGAACCGGAAATAAAATGGCGGCCACTGTCAAGGCCATAACTGATAGGTTGGATATAATACGAGAATGACACTGCACAGCTCTCATTTACTTGTTGACAGCACTTTCAGGCTGTGCACCACTATATCTATATGTAGATCAGCAGACCTTTAGTAAAGTGAAGGGAATGAAAGGAGTTAAGTTCACACGTTTGCATGTATCTACAAATGAAATCATTATCCAATGGTGAGAATTGTTACACATGTGAGCACACTCAACTTTTTCTCCTAAAAATAATTAAAAAAACTTTATCTGCAGCAGCGTATAAACTCATTCGCGGGAAGATTTTAGTATGTGTGTTCACTGTGTAATTGAAAGAGAGAGAGAGAGAGAAATCTGAATTGTTTCCCTTGTTGCGGGGAAATCTGAATTGTTTGCCAAACAAACAAAAGAGACAGGTCCTCACATCTCGCGTTCAAAACTAACTGGGCCAATTAGATAAGCCCGGCCCAAAGAGAGTCCGTGCTGCATGACCAGGCAGAAGTCAGATCCAACCGGCCTGCCTGTCAATCTACAAAGGATTTGGATTCATAAGCATTTGTTTAGTTGGAGGACGGAATGGATCGGATTGAGACGAATTTATTTTCTCAGGGTGTTTATTTTGGGATACGCTAAACCAAAGCATACGCTAAGAATTACTACTTATAACTGTCATTTGATTATGTAGCAATAAGGTATAAAAAATCCAAAGGAAATTAATTTCCTTTTCTAACAGTTGTAGAGAAAAAAACATAAAAAATTTCCCATCTACTCATACCTTTTCTTTAATTAGTATGGATTTGTAATTATGCATTCCTGTTCCTACATTATTTTCTATTTCTGTGGAGTTGAAATCCCGGCCTCCAAACCAAACAAGCCTGCGCTGCTTTGAGTATCTTTATACCTTACAGGTTCCTATATATGTCTATATCTCTTAGGGCTCCTTTGGATGCAGGGGGAGGAAACCCCCGGGAAAAAGTCCTGTACAGAGATTTTCCTCTGCACCAACCGATCCCCTTCCACCTCCAGGGGAATCACTCCTGTTAGAGGAATTTTCCCTGATACCATTTGGGAGTAGGGGGAGGGGGTTGATGGGGGAAGGGGGATTTAGACAGGCAAACTACTAAACAGTGTTTGAACAACAAAACATGTCTCTAGAAATATTATAGAAATTTCAGGAAAAATAGAAAGAATATAGAATATCCATATAAATAGGAAACAACCTACAAAAATTCCAGAAAAAAATATAAAACATAAAAAATCAACAAGTATTAGAAATTCAGAAAAATACAAAGAAATATAGGTGAGTTTATGTGGAAACCAACTTCGTGACATGACATAAGTTAAACTTTAGAATCATCCATATCATACAAAATTTAAAATCTTTGGAATCATCCTTGCATCCACAAATATAGAACTGTACATCATATTTATATCCACAAATGTCTTGATCAAGAATGAGACATGGGTCCATTTAAATCTTTATCTCTTCTATCTTCTTCATCATCTCTTCAACAAATCTTCATATATTCTAATAAATCTGCCAGGATGAAAAAGATAGTCTGAAATTTAAGTAATAAATATAAAACAGTGATACTTCAGCAATCAAATTTGAAGGACGGCCATTGATACTAGCTTAGGAAAAAAATGCATGCACATCGACCAACATATTGCAATTGTCAGCTACATCAGCGTAAACAAACTCTTGGTATAAGCACTTTCTTTTTAGATCAAACACCCTACATGCAGATACACACCATTATTTTTAAATCAAACACATTTGAAGCCCATGTTTTTGTATTGATAGTTTTCCAACAATACTCTATTTCAAGTCCATATTTGAAAGTAAGTTGAGCATGCAATTCAAATTGAATCCTGGCAAGAGGAAGAATGCAAGAGCACAATTATGAATTATCATTATGGACATGATAAGGAAAAAAAGTAGTAGTAGTAGTTGTTGTTTTAATTAATCAGTACTACTAGGTCACTTTTTGTAGCGCCCGTTCCGTCTTGGCGCCTAGCGGGAAAACTAGCCCTTAAAAATCCTATTTGCGAAATCCGTTTCTTTGCTTGTTGTCTAATGCCCGTGCCATCTCAGGTCTCAAATCCCCGATCCATCGTCGAGTTCAATCCCGAATCCAAATCCTTCCCAAATCAAATCCCTCCGCAAAAGTCTATTTTGCCTCCCTAGGGTTCGATGGGCCGAATCCCTCTCGGCCCATCTCCCCCTCCCTCCCCGGCTCGCTCTCTCTCTCTCTCTCTCTCTCTCCCTCTCCCCCGCTCTGCCCGAGCGCTGCACGCGCGAGCGCGCGAGCCGCGCCGAGCCCTCCCTCCTGCCCCGCTGCCATTCCCGCCGACGCCGCCAAATCGTCGCCGTGCGCCGTTGCTTCCCGCGCGCGCGCGCCGTGGTGGCCGACCGCCTGGTCGCCGCCGCCGTCAGCCTCTGCCGCGCCTGCCGCCCGTGTCGCCGCTCCGCTCCAAGCCGCCTCCGCCGTCATCGCCGTCGTCATCGACCCGGCCCCGCCACTCCGCGCGCATGCTTCCAAGGGATGGAGGCAGAGCTCCTCCTCATCGCCCTCTCTCCTTCCTCCTTTTTCCGAAGAGGAAAGGGGCAAGCCCCCTTTCTCCCTTCCTTTTCCCTTTTCCCTTCCCCGCCGGCGTCATCCTCCCTGTCGCCGTTTTGGCCGCTAGTCGGAGCTTCAGCCCGCTGGCTCGACCGCCTAATGTCGGTTCCTCCCTCCCAAACCGACATTGCCGCCCTATAAACCCGAGCCCTCCCCAAACCAATCTTCCCCGTTTTCGCCCTCGCCATTGCCGTCCCTCTCGCCGACCGCCGCCGACGCGTGTGCCGGAGGAGCCGGCACGAGCAAGGACGCGGAAGGGGACTCCGGGCGCGCCCTCTTCTTCCTCTTCCCCGGCCCGAGGCCGGAGAGATCGCTCCCGTGCCGTCGGCCTCTCGTCACCGCGCCCTTCCCCGCACGGTAGTGTCGCCCTCCGTTCTCCCTCCTCGTTCCATCTCCTCCCCTTAGACTCGGGTAGTAGCACGAGTAGCCTCCCCGTAGCTAGCTGGCGCCGCCCCGACCGTTGCCGCCGCCCGCCGTGTGCTCGCCGCCGTCGCCGCCCGAGCTCGGAAGCGCCGCTCGTCGCCGGCCTCGCTCGGCGTAGCTCCGCCCAATCCGACGCTAGCAACGGATTCCCGTAGCCGCGTAGATGCTCTCACCGCCGGGAATCGACCCCTCGTGACCTCATCGCCGTTTCCCCCTTCTCCTGCCGCCGGTTGCCGCCGCCGCAATCCGCCGCCGTCGAGCATCCCCCGGCGAATCCGAGCCGTTGGCTCGTCTCCTCTCGTCCCGTGCAACCTCCCGGTGTGCTCGCTTTCGCCTGTATCGCCGTGGTTCGCTCCGCCGCTCGCCGCCGCCGCCCGCCGTCCGTTTCGGCCGACGTCGTCGTCTACCTCCCGCCGGCCCGCGTGGCAGCCACGTAGGCGCCACGTCGGCGCCACCTCGGCCGCGACCGGGTCAAGCAGACCCCGGTCCGCCGCTTCCCTCCGCCCCCTCGCGCGCGCGGTCCACCGCGAGCCGTGAGGCTGCGCGTGGGCCCGCCGCACCGCGTCCTCCGCGAACCGCGCGCATGCGCCGCGCCCCCCTCCCCAAACCCTAGCACGCCCGCGTGCACCTCGCTCACGGTGAGCCGAGCCGCCGACAAGCGGGTCCCACTCGGGACCACGCGAGGATGGACCCGGCCCACCGGCTCTCTCTCTCCCCTCCCCGCCCGCGCGCGCCTTGGGCCGCCCTCTTGGGCCGGCCGGCCCATTAAGCTCGGCCGAGCCGCCCCTTTCTCTCGGGCCGCGCCCTAGCCGCCCGAGGGAAGTCTAATTTCCCTCCCTCTTTCTTTTTCTTTTCTTTTCTTTTTCAAAAAGGGTTTAAATAAATCCTTTTCCTTTAGACAAAAATCCAATAATCTTAGAAATTCAATATCTTCCCAACCATAAGTCCGTTTGACTCCGTTCAACTTCCAAAATTCCTCAAATCTCGAGATCTATCTAATGGCACGCTTAGAGGTCAATAATAGGGCTTTATTTTCGCCGTTTGTTGAGTTGTCCCGTTTCACGTGTAGTTTCGGAGCCCGAAGACCCGCAGTGCGAGGATTTCGAGGATCAAGCTCAAGATCTCGAGCAAGGCAAGCCACCTTTGAACATCTTGAGCCTATATTTGAACTTAATTAATTTGCTTGCAAAATATTATGCATTGATAGGATTGCACTTGATCTGTTTGCCCCGTCTGCAAGGCAGACCGGTGGGCCTACCCAACTTGTTGCATCTGATCCTTCCACTGTTAATTGTTATACCATGTTCCCTTGTAACCACCTAGTTGCGCCTCGATATTCGTGCACTCTGTGCGAGTATCGACGGTCGCCTTCAAACTTAAAATCTGAGTAAGTTCTTGGGTAAAACTTGGGTTTTTACAAAAGACTTGGAAAACCCGACACCTGGGTCGGTGCTTGCGAACTAAATGAATTTCCAAAACCGCGGACCGGGGAACGTACCGGGAGTACGGTTTCCCGCTCTTGCACTTAAGGACCGTTTCCTTGGAATTTCATCCGAACATAAGACAAGTACGACCACATGGGTGGAATGGGACACCCCTGGCTGAGTAATTAGCTAATCGGGGGAGCCTTGATGCCAAGAGACATGTGGATTCGCCGGGGTGGTGTCGGGGAGGACCCCTGGGCTTCCTGGCACAGTATGGTCTGGGACCTAATCTGGTGTTGGTCTGGGACCCCTCTCGTTGGCATATGGCGAACCTGTGTCGGCTTTCGAAATGCCTTGTCATGAAAGCCTTAAGGTCTCTAGTCGTGGCCGTTCTGCACGGGCTGGATGATCCGGGTTAGTAATGTCGTGTGGATAAAGTGTACCCCCTCTGCAGAGGTTATTAAGCTGTCCGAACAGCCGTGCCCACGGTCATGGGCGGATGTGAGGTGATTCCTAGCGTAGTTTTGTTTGACTACTGCCTTGTGAAATTTTGCTGTTGTGAAATGGGTTTGATGTTTGGAAAATCTGCGGCTGATGGGACCAGCCAGGCCCGGGTGGCCGTTTGAAAGCTATTGGCCGGGTGCCAATCTTGATCAATTCAAAAGATTGATACATTGCACAAACTCCGACCGGACGAGACGCACTTTCTCATCCGTGTCGTTTGAGAAGCACTCACTTAGTTGTTTCAGGAAAGAGTTCAAATAAAATCAATTGCAAAAACAGCAGCCCTTCTTTGAAGCCTGCATTAAACACTTATTTCCCATGGCTTGCTGAGTACTCTCGTACTCACCCTTGCTCCATATAAATAATTTCCCCCCCCCCAGTTGCTGAAGAAGATGAAGCGGATCCCGCTGACGAGGAGTTCCTTCAGGAGCAAGCCGGCTACGATGAGTTTTAGGGTTTCGGCCTAGTTCCCAAGTCGCGCCTGTGATGTGTGGTCCAAGTCTTGGCTTCCGCGTTCCTTTTGTAATGCAGTTGTGAGCTCGGGATCTGTCCGCAGCCCAACATGACTGTACCCCTACTCTATAATAAAAAGACCTCTGTTGCTGTGATATTCTGTCTTCCTGTTATACCAGCACTGTTTCCTGGGACTGGTATCAATTAACAGGTTAATTTGGAGCGTCACGGGCTAGTTCCGCTCGGGACTAGTTCGGGGCGTGACACTTTTTTGGCCAGTGTATTGTGCAGTGAGTGAGAGAGAGGAGATTGAAACATCTGTGTGTGCGTGTCTTTGTATATAGGTTGCTGCCAAAGCTTGTGTTGTTTTGAATGCACAATGCCACCTTGCTCATTTTCTGCTGGTGATACATGACATGAAACTAACGTTTGGACTAATGTATAAGTATAGAGCATAAAAGACTTCATTTTGTAGTAAGTATGAGTTCCTATCAAAAATATGATTGTTACCATTTATTTAGTCCCAACATGCATGCTAAATTGACCACTAATTCTACAGTTCCCTGACAGAGACTACAAGAATGGATCAGACTAAAAAATACCTCCAGAAAAAACAAAAAACTTGACGCTAGCAGCTCAACCAGTACTGAGATCTACCTCTAGGTTAACAGAGCTGACAGCATCCAACTAAAAGAACTGCATCTCTAATTAACTGCAAAAAATTGTTACTGGTTTGCAGACTAAAATTTCTCATATACCTCACTAGTTGAATGATCCTCACTGGATGTGTGATAATTCCTCATTTCTTGGGACTGGCACATTGATCTCACATATTTAGACTGCACTAAGCATGATAATTACACTGCAGAAAAAACCAGAGCACAACCTACTCCATCAAATTAGAACATCATCTTACCAAAACTCATTCATGATCTAAAACAAGAGCACCATACGCCCACCCATATCCCCTTCTGAATCGCTTCCATAACAAAATGAAATGCTACTGCAGGGTACAATACTACAATGTATTAGAAAGAACAGGAGAACAGATTACAACTCTCCCAAACGAAATCAAGAAACATGCCATACATTCACCAAGAAAACTGAAGTACTAAACGAACCCCCAAGAATCAAGCAGCAGCTACAAGGGCACGCACAAACCTAGCTGCGCAACCGCCGGCGGGCGTCACGCAGCGAGGAGGAGGAGGCGGATCTGCGCCTCAGCGCCTCCTCTGCCGGTGAGTCGCGCCACCTTGGATCCCCCCTGTCCCCGCCTGCTTGGAGCCGTGTGCCCGCGCTGCCGGCTCGCCGCCTCGTCGTCGTTGCACCGGCTGCCGCGGTGCCACCCGCCGCGCCCACGCGTCGGTGCCTGCGATGCAAGCACTGAGACCGGAGAGCGAGATTGGGAGCTAACTAGAGGAGGCGGAAACCCTAGAGGAGGAGGAGAACGGAAACCCAGGAGGAGGAGAGGAGGGGAATAAGGAGAAGGGCTTACCCTTCTCCCCGGAGAAGGAGGCGCGGCGGCGCCCGTTGTTGTTCGCGCGAGAGAGAAGCGACTCCGGTTGCGCGAGCGAGAAGCAGCGACGGATCGAGAGAGGAAAAATTCCCGACCTCCGGAGGTCGGGGACCTTTCCCTAGGGTTTCCCCGCGGATTGGGCCGGGAAATCCCTGCCTCGTGGGCTTTCAAATGGACATGGAATAAAACCCGTGACAATTTCCCCCGCGGGCCTTTCTCCCAGGGAATGGGCTGGGATCCCGGGCTGCCAAAGGAGCCCTTATATGATTCCCATGCCCCATTTAAACGGTCATTGCTTAATTTTCTTGTAAGTTTTCAATCTAATGAATTTGAAGCGATATGACACTTTAATCCTGTACCTTTTCAGAAATAAGAACCTGTAGTGTTCCAAAGAGCCCTAGATCGGTGGAGGCTGGAGGGAGAGAAACATCAATGAAGTGTTCATTATAGTATTGCACAACATGATATTTTTTTTAATGAAAGAATCGAGTGGCATATGTTTTTACACGTTTGTTTGTAGCTTTACTAGTACTATAAAATGTACCACTAGTATATAGGAGTACCAAGTCACTGAAATGGACAGACGACAGTTGCGTCTTGTCCGTATACATTGTTACACACACCCGTTTTGTTCTTCAGCTGGTAGTTGTTGCAAAATGTGCAGTGCAAAGTAAGGTGTAAGTTAATCTCAAGACCCTAGCTTGGATGGGTACAGCGTGTGAAAACAGACAAAATAACGGATGATCCGAAACGAAACGGACAGACATGTCACTAGCTCTGTCGTCAGTGAATTAATTATCACAAACACGAATAATGTGGTACAAAATTAATCGTGACCTCGATCGTGTGTGTAGTACTGTAGCCGACCGTCGATCGATCGACGATGAAGATGATGACGAGGATATCGTATATATGGATCTCCTGCAGCCCAATCTCAATAATATGCAGAAGATGAGAATACGATGGATGCAATGTCAATCTCATCTCATCAACGGCGTCGCTATTACAGCACGTGGTTTTAATAATAATCCACGGTACGTACGGTGTCTAGCTGCTACTTGCACTGTGCCCCTCCTCTACTTAAACGCGCCATCGTCTGGATAGCTAGCTACGTACTGAGCTCGAGCTTAATTAGCTCTAGCTAGCTGCAGCAATGGCCATGGGGGCTCGCCTCTGCAGCAGCAGCATTATTGTTGTGGTGGTCGTCCTGATTGTGGCGGCGGCGGCGGAGGCGATGCGGTGTCCGGGGACGACGAGCGTGTATCGGCGGCCGAAGAAGAAGGCGGCGGACATGGTGGACATGCCACTGGACGCCGACGTGTTCGCGGAGCCGGCGGGGAGGAACGCGCCGCAGCAGGTGCACATAACGCTGGGCGACCAGACGGGGACGGCCATGACGGTGTCGTGGGTGACCATGGAGGAGGCCGGCAACAGCACCGTCTTGTACGGCCTCGCCATGGACAAGCTCGACATGGCCGCCGACGCCACCGTCACCACCTACACGTACTACAATTACACCTCCGGCTTCATCCACCACTGCACCCTCACCAACCTCCAGGTATATATCACCAGTTTACCCCCCACACACACTTGTTCCACCCCCAACCGTTTCGCCTCCAGACTACGGTGGTGTTTGAATCTCCCGAAGATGAAGATAAAGATAAAGATTAAATGTTTCATATAAAACGAGATGATAATAACGTGTGATTAATTGAGTTTTAATTATTACAAACTTAAAAAATGGACCAATCTGATATTTTAGAACAACTTTCATATATAAAGTTTTCGCACGAAACACACCGTTTAACAGTTCGAAAAGCATGCCACGAAAATCCAAGAGTTTGTCCTAACTTTTGTTGGAGAAAAGAACAACTTTTATATTATTGATTATAAACCGTAACGCTTATTAACATTAATATATAATTTATAAGTAAAACTTTTGTACATATATTCTTAACACCTTAAAAACAACAATAAAAATAAACTAGGATTTAAATTATAAATTTTGGTTACAACTTATAAGCTGAAAAACAAACGATAGAGCTATATATTATGAATATTACTGTTCTATTGACAAAAATATATTATCAAACTCTGACAAGTCACAAGTCTACCAGAAAATGTAATTGAGGAAAATTTCCGTAATGCTCCTGTTCACATATGTATAAGTATTTCTAACTAGTAATTGAAATTTTTATATAAGTATTTACCCACCGACTCCATATATCAACCAATCAGGTGATGAAAAATATATATGGTATAAAAGTAATTTTACCTCAATCTTAATTTCTCCTAAAACTCCAGAAATATTTAGAGACCATGTTCATAAAGAAATGCTCCATTAGCTATGAAATATATACTGGATCGAACAGTGGTGCAGTGTCTTGATCAGTCGAACGATATACTGGATGTTTTCAAACATTTATACATTCTCAAGCAAGCGGATCGAATGGAGTGGCCCTATTAATTAATTTTGTTTGCAAAGTTAATATATTAATATGAACTATCAAAATATGATAGGTAAATAAATTATTGGCGTTTCTTCCAAAAAAAACTATTGGCATCAAACAAGTGGATATTGGACAGGCATATGTAGATGTATGTGCAGTACCTGCCTCAAGGCAAAATGAAGTACTCCCTCCGTTTTATAATGTAAGTCATTCTAGCATTGTTTATATTCATATAGATGCTAATGAATCTAGCCACACATATATTGTCTAGATTCATTAACATCTATATGAACATAGGCAATGCTAGAATGACTTAAATTATGAAACGGAGGAAGTACCACCTAAAAATAAATTAGAAAAATATTTATATGCAAGCGTACATTCATGTCAAGAAAAATATCAGATGCAAGTGTCCAATAAGCTGACATAATTAGCTGAACATTATATGTATATATGGATTAATTAATTAATTAGAGTGGAATTATTAATTACGCTTTGGGACGCAGTATGGCGTAAAGTACTATTACGCCATGGGTTTCGGGTTCACGGTGCGCAGCTTCTGGTTCACGACGCCGCCTCGGCCGGGTCCCGACGTGGCCTTCCGGCTGGGGTTCATCGGCGACATCGGGCAGACCTTCGACTCCAACGCCACCCTCACCCACTACGAGGCCTCCGGCGGCGACGCCGTCCTCTTCATGGGCGACCTCTCCTACGCCGACAAGTACCCGCTCCACGACAACAACCGGTGGGACACGTGGGGCCGCTTCTCGGAACGCAGCGTGGCGTACCAGCCATGGATCTGGGTGGCTGGCAACCACGAGATCGACTACGCCCCGGAGCTGGGGGAGACGAAGCCGTTCAAGCCCTTCACCCACCGCTACCCGACGCCGCACCTCGCCAGCGCGTCGCCGGAGCCGTACTGGTACTCGGTGAAGCTGGCGTCGGCGCACATCATCGTGCTCTCCTCCTACTCCGCGTTCGCCAAGTACACGCCGCAGTGGAAGTGGCTGGAGGCGGAGCTGGGGCGGGTGAACCGGAGCGAGACGCCGTGGCTGATCATGGCGTCGCACTCGCCGTGGTACAACAGCAACAACTTCCACTACATGGAGGGGGAGTCGATGCGTGCCCAGTTGGAGAAGATGGCGGTGGACGCCAGGGTGGACCTTGTCTTCGCCGGCCATGTCCACGCCTACGAGCGCAGCTTCCGCGTCTCCAACATCAGGTACAACATCACCGACGGGCTGTGCACGCCGGTGCGCGACCGCCGGGCGCCCGTCTACGTGACCATCGGCGACGGCGGCAACATCGAGGGGCTCGCCGACGAGATGACGTGGCCGCAGCCGCCCTACTCGGCGTTCCGGGAGGACAGCTTCGGCCACGCGGTGCTGGACATCAAGAACCGGACGCACGCCTACTACGCCTGGTACCGCAACGACGACGGCGCCAAGGTCGCCGCCGACGCCGTCTGGTTCACCAACCGCTTCCACATGCCCAACCACGACGACTCCACCCCCACCCCCACCAAGCGCCATTATTATGGATGATTCATTCATTCGCATCCATCCATCGCTTCCTCTTCATCGTCGTCCATGCCTGCCTACCTAGTGTGATTTTGTACACGTACGTACGTGTGATTTTATAATAACTATATATATAATCGTGCCAATCAATACCGTTAGGTGTGTAAGTAGTAACAGTTTACTGTAATCTCTTCCTGCTGCTGCTGTTTTCTGAATAAAGAGGAGGCAGGATATATCTATCGATGGAGGAGCACAGAGCACTGCCTGCTGCTTCCTCTGAATATATATCTGAATATATATATACACATCTGCAGTGTGCAGGCCAATTATATATCATCGATCTTAGCTAGTTGAAATCCGACCGACTCGACTCGACTCGATTCATACCCCAAGATCGCTTTCAGTCTCTGGCGCAATCTAGACGAATCAATCATTGTCATGCGGAATATAATCCTCTGCCATGGACTATTGGACTGAGAAGAAAAAAAAGATCAATCTTTTCGGGCGACTCACACCTCACATGTAGAGCCACTGCGAGCTGTTTCTTTCTCCATCGCTAGCTGCTTTTTCTCAGCTGAAAAGAACATGTTCAAGATGCCAATACCTTTCACGCTAGCCTCTCACTCAAAGGTACTTCATAAACACTGGAATATCAAATTTACGAATCCGGATTTTCCGTACGAACATCAAATGAGCCGAGCAGAATGAATGACTGACTGAATGAGTGGTTCCAGTCATTCAGATGGATCGAGTCAGTTCACTAACAAAAGTAAAAAAGAATCGAACATTTGAGGGGCATGAGGGAGTCTTGAATATATATCATGTGTGGTTAGCCAAAACTTAACGGTGGTCGCGCTAGGCAGAATCGACACAAGCAAGCACTGAACTGACATTATTGATGAAAGGGTTAGGGCCTTTTTAATCATAGGAATGAAAAAACGGAGGAGTAGGAAAAACATAGGATTCAGACAGGAATATAAGTGTTAAAACAAAGGATTGTAAAACACAGGAAAAATATAGGAATGACTGTTTGATTGAGTCGTAGGAAAAACACAGGAATTTGAGGAGAGATAAAGACTCAAAGGATTCTTAACATGAGGTAGAACCTCATGCTAAATTTTCTCCAAACTTGCATGGGAAGTGGCATTCCATAGAAATTTTATGGGATTACATATGATTCATTCCTTTGATTCAAAGGGCTATATAGGAAAAATTCCTATAGGAATGAAATCCTTTAAATTCCTATGAATTTCCTTTGGGAGCGGATTCTAATCCCTCGAGGGGATATCCCCTCGTATATCTTTTTCTTTTAAATTTGATGTAAATAGTTGTGAAAAATTCTGAAAAAAAATTGACAATGTAGAGTATAATGATACATACTAGTCCACCAAAATTCAAGTTCAAATTCGATTTACACGTCGAGAAACAAAAAAGACAAATTTAGATATAAACAGTACGCTACTATTTATATGCTGAATTTGTCTTTTTTATATCTTGACGTGTGAGTTGAGTTTGGACTTAAGATTTTGTGGAGTTGTATAGATGTGTTGTATGAATGTTTTCAAATTTTTTCTAGAATTTTTCATAACCGTTTAGATGGTTTTTAGGTAAATGAGGGAACATCCCCTCGAGGGATTAGAATAGTTTCCCAAATGAAAGGTGCCTTAGCTAGTAGTGAGCTACTAGTACTAGTTGCCATCGAGAGGTCATCTTCTCCTTCTTATCTTTCTCTTCTTCTCCTCTCAATTAAGATACATGCATCATGTGAAAGCCTCATGATAATACCAGGTCAAGCAGGGCAACAACTTTATTTCTGTTGATTACAAGTTAGTACAATGCGAACTAAAGAAAATTTATGCATTTCTTATTCGAGTCAAAGCTTGCCCGTCCACGACGCCGATAGCCAGTGAGCTTGACACGCGACCTGCCATTGCCACTGCCAAATTTTATGGCATTATTCAGAAAACTTATACTATATGCTAGTTGATTCAGGGAATGAAAGTAGCTAGACTGCTCCTAATTCAGAGTTCAGAAAGTTAAGATGAATGGGTGGTCGGTTTTCAAAAAAAAAAAAGAAAGATGAATGGGTGGTAGCTTATTCAGATTTCACAAAAGGGAAGAGCAATTGTGGTATTTTAACTCGGATCAACCCTCTGAATGATGCTGTCAGTTACTGGCACTAACGGTTTTACACAGAAATTAAACAAGAGTAGAATCTATAAAGGTGAATCTGCTGTCTAGTGCAGCACATAAAACGATATGAGGCAATCATTTTGGGGGCAAATCTGTGAACAAGTGGTTACCAAATCGACCAAAAGGTGGCAGCATGCTTCTCTGTGGCATGCTTTTGGCTAGATCAAGTTGTGAAATTGCGATCTCCTAGCTAGCTTTTTCTTCAAGGCCACCACTGTGTTTCAAAGATGTAGCGAGTGATACATGGATGGGCAAGTAACAGTATGTGCATTATACTGAATTCTACTAGTAAAAAAGTAGAGAGCTAAGTTTCCTTTGTTGAAGAGGTCTGAATGATATGATATCTTTAACATATCTTAACGGAACAAATATAAATTGTGTTATGCTTAATGTCATCTGGAATATACTGGCATATGATAAGCAGTTCACATTACATCATTTAAAACGATATCCACGGGTGATGTTTCGACAAAGAAGAACTGCAAGCCTGCAATGCCAGCACACATGTCGCAATCTTTTGTGAATTGGTGGTGTGTTTTGTCAGTCAAAGTAGGCGCCCATACAAATCAGTAGAAGGCAAGGCAAAGCGATGTGAGATTTGTTTGTCCCTCCCTTGCTTGGTTGGTTGTACATGCTGCGAATCGAAGAATAAATCAGTAGGGATAGAAGAGTACTTGTGTTCAAAGTCAACTTGCAAGTCCTTAATCTCCAAGATTGATCCGCATCTCCAACTAAACCCTCTCCTAATCTAATCACGGTCTAATGGCACCATCTATGGATATTCCCCACAAACCATTCAGATTAGTTCAAGTCAACATTAAGATGTACGCAACACTCTCCTATTTAAGAGATGTATCCTTTCTTGCTTGTCCAACGAAACAGAGTAGCACAAGAAGCAGAGTGCAGCTAGCTCACAGTCACCATGGGGATGCTGCGGTGGGGAGCTCACCTCCTCCTCCTCCTCCTCCTCCTCGCCGCGGCGACGTGGACGTGCGCCGGCGCCGGCGCCGGGGTGACGAGCGAGTACCGGCGGAAGCTGGAGGCGACGGTGGACATGCCGCTCGACGCCGACGTCTTCCGCGTGCCGCCGGGCTACAATGCTCCGCAGCAGGTTCAGTCTTCTTCAGTCTCCACAACCACACAACGCGCGACCATCTCTCATCTCTTTCTTTGTCATCAGGTGCACATCACGCTGGGGGACCAGACGGGGACGGCGATGACGGTGTCGTGGGTGACGGCGAACGAGCTGGGGAGCAACACGGTCAGGTACGGGAGCTCGCCGGAGAAGCTGGACCGCGCGGCGGAGGGGAGCCACACGAGGTACGACTACTTCAACTACACCTCCGGCTTCATCCACCACTGCACCCTCACCGGCCTCACCCACGCCACCAAGTACTACTACGCCATGGGCTTCGATCACACCGTCCGTACCTTCTCCTTCACCACGCCGCCCAAGCCCGCTCCCGACGCCCCCTTCAAGTTCGGCCTCATCGGTGAGTAACATTACGCCATGAATTCATCACCATTTCGTTCGTTCCAGTTCATCATCTCATCACATCAATTTAAACAAGTCATTAGGAGTTGTGAACAAAGTAGATCGATCACATATGCAAACAAAAACTGGTTCGATAGGATTTAGGTTAGGTTTAGTCTCACAGTAATCCGTTGCATTCAATGTTGAATGGTTTCTTGTCAAGTTTTTGCATTAATTATATATATCGGGAGACTCCAAAGTCGCTGCAAACCGCCCTCATCCCAACGTCAGTCAGTGTCATCACTCAAGTCTGAATTTCCTCTCGAGTACTCCTACAGTACCGTACTCAATCAAGTAGGTCAGCCGTGTTGACTATACATGCTTCAAAGTCATCAAGAAAACCAAAAATGTACGCAGCTGGAATTGATGACCATTTGACTGTGATGATCGTATGGTATTTGAAACCAATGAAGATGTAGATTATGTTAACGCACATAAAACAAAAGGTCATTAGTATATAATTAATTAAATTTTAATTATTATAAAATTTTCAAATGGATATATTTGACATTTTAATGCAATTTTTATATAGAAAGTTTTGCATGACTATTTAATAGTTTTAAAGACATGCTAACGGAAAAAACTATTAAACAGTTTGTTTCGTGTAAAAAATTTCTACATATAGGCCATGTTTAGTTCACCCCCAAGTCCCCAACTACTCTAAACTTTCAACTTTTCATTATATCATATCACATCCAAAATTTTCCTACACACATAAACTTCTAACTTTTTCCAAACTTTTAACTTTTTTTCAGGAACTAAACACACTCATAAATTGCTTTAAAATATCAAATATGTTCATTTGACAAAATAGTATTAGTAGGAGTACTCCCCTACCTCGCAGTAACCGTTCCAGCGTGTTACTAATGTATGTTAGTTGACTTTTTTGGAAAAAAAAAACAACTGTACGAGTTCTGTCAAATGTAGTACTTAGTACAAATACAAATGACGAAGGACCTGTTTAGTTGGAAAAAAAAATCTCTCCATGTCACATCAAAACATCGGATATATGGACATATATTTTATTAAACATAGTCTAATAACAAAATAAATTATAGATTTTATCAGAAAACTGCGACATGAATTTATCAAGCCTAATTAACATGTCATTCGTAAATGTTTACTGTAGCACCACATTGTCAAATCATGACGCGATTAGACTTAAAAGATTCGTCTCGTAATTTCCTGTCGAACTGTGATATTGGTTTTTTTTCTATATTTAATACTCTCTTTATATGTGTCCAAACATTTAAAAAAATTTGTTTGGAACTAAACAGGCCCTAAATTAATGAAATGAAATGGATGAGTGCACGCAGGTGACCTAGGGCAGACGTTCGACTCGAACAGCACGCTGGCGCACTACGAGGCCAACGGCGGCGACGCCGTCCTCTTCGTCGGCGACCTCTCCTACGCCGACAACTACCCTCTCCACGACAACAACCGCTGGGACACGTGGGCGCGCTTCGTCGAGCGCAGCGTCGCGTACCAGCCATGGATCTGGACCGCCGGCAACCACGAGCTGGACTACGCGCCGGAGCTGGGCGAGACGGTCCCCTTCAAGCCCTTCACCCACCGCTACCCGACGCCGTACCGCGCCGCCGGCAGCACGGAGCCGTTCTGGTACTCCGTCAAGATCGCCTCCGCGCACGTCATCGTGCTGGCCTCCTACTCCGCCTACGGCAAGTACACGCCGCAGTGGACATGGCTGCAGGAGGAGCTCGCCACCCGCGTCGACCGCAAGCTCACCCCGTGGCTCATCGTGCTCATGCACTCGCCGTGGTACAACAGCAACAACTACCACTACATGGAGGGGGAGACGATGCGCGTCCAGTTCGAGCGGTGGCTCGTCGACGCCAAGGTGGACGTGGTGCTCGCCGGCCACGTCCACTCGTACGAGCGCAGCCGGAGGTTCGCCAACATCGAGTACAACATCGTGAACGGCAAGGCGACGCCGGCGGCGAACGTGGACGCGCCGGTGTACATCACGATCGGCGACGGGGGGAACATCGAGGGGATCGCCAACAACTTCACGGTGCCGCAGCCGGCCTACTCGGCGTTCCGGGAGGCCAGCTTCGGCCACGCCACGCTGGAGATCAAGAACCGGACGCACGCGCACTACGCGTGGCACCGCAACCACGACGGCGCCAAGGCCGTCGCCGACGCCGTCTGGCTCACCAACCGCTACTGGATGCCCACCAACGACGATGTATAATTATTAATCGACTCCAACCATCTCAAACTTCTTAATTTGTACCACTACTATGCTATTGCCATTCTTCTTCTTCTTTAGCTTTGGATAATAAATACTCCTACTATGCAATAACAAATACTACTAGCAGAGTCTATCTTGTTAAGCCGTGAGATAATTAATCCCCAAATGGGACACTTGCCAACACATTTGGCTACCAATTTGGATATAATTAAAAATGTTTATATTTTGGAGCAACGAGAGTAGTACAATCTAAGGGAGTCACAAAAGGATTGGTTTCTTTGGAATATTTTTCATGTGGCTTTGTTTGTAACAAAAGAGATTGCATCTAAAGTTCTCAAGGAAAGTTGAGAATTTTTGTACTTCAATGGAAATAAACAGTGAGATTATCCAGAACAGAGATTTTCTTCTATTTGTTTGATTTGATTGTTGTCTCCCTTTTCTCTATTCTTAAGTTTCCTGTTGCTTTTCCAAACAGAGACACCATATATAAAAAAAATTTAAGCTGAAGTTTACTAAATTTTAGTGATAACAAAAAGAGAAAAAAAAAGTCTATATGCAGAGAAAAGGAGAACAACCTAACAAGTTCTTATCTGTAAAGTTCTCTCTTGAAAGTTGCTATTTATGTTATGTATAAGGTGAAGAAAATATTATTTTAATCTTTTTAATCCTTTTTTTCTGCAATTTTTTTGCTTTCCTTTTTTTTGCGCTTTTTTATTACTTTTTTAATCTTCACGCGTGTTTTTCAAATGTTTTGTATTGAAAGTTTTTAAATCTTGACTCGAATCAAATCTTAACTTTTAAAAAAATAAATCTCGACTTGAAAGTTTTCAGAATCTCGAGTTGAAAGTTTGAAAGTTTTTAAACCCGAGTTGAAAGTTTTCAAAATTGAGTTGAAAGCTTTCAAAATCTCGAGTTGAAAGTTTTCAAACCCTAATTGAATGTTTTTCAAATTTGAGATGAAAAGTTGAAAGTTTTCAAATTTTAACTTCAAAATTTGTTTTCAATCTGTTACTTAAAAAAAATCTTCCAAAAAAAGAAAAAAATTATCTTAATTACCATCGTGATCTAAAACTAACATGTTAGTTACGTTAGATATACTCGTCTTGGGGAAAAAAACCACGGAAAAAATCCACCGGTATACGCGATAATAAAACCACAGAAAAAATAGAACTCCGGAAAAAAAATAAATCTACTGTGGTGAAGAAAGGGAAAAAAGAAAACCCAAGCCCCTCAAGCGGCAATCCCTGCAACTGCAACTAGTGGAATTCGAGAAACGCGGGAAGGTTGTTGATGGATGAATCGTTCATTCCATCCATCGTATTCGTGAATGCCGTTGCATGATCCAGTGCGTGACCCGATTATCGTGAAAAAAATGCAGCATGCATGCCCCTCCTCTCCAACTGATCGATGTGGACTTGGACTAATCTATTTGCTGCTCCTCCGTCAAGTGGCAATCCCTGCAACTAGCTAAGCTAGTGGAATTCGAGAAATGCGGGAAGGTTGTTGATGAATGCCGTTGCATGCGTGCGTGATCGATCCCGATTATCATGGAAAAAATGCAGCATCTGCACTATATATATACTCACTCCTCATCTAGAACACAACAAATTCATTAGATTATATTAGATCGTCCATGGCAATGGAGGCGGCGTGCGTGCTCGCCGTGGTGGTGGTGGTGCTGGCGTTCTTGTCCTCGGCGGCGCGCGGCGGCGTCACGAGCACGTACCGGAGGAGCCTGCAGGCGCTCCCAGACATGCCGATCGACGCCGACGTGTTCCGGCCGCCGCCCGGTTTCAACGCGCCGGAGCAGGTCCACATCACGCTGGGCGACCAGACCGGCCGCGCCATGACCGTCTCCTGGGTGACGCCGAAGCTCCCCGACAGCAACGTCGTCCGCTACGGCCTCCGCGCCGACAACCTCACCCACACCGCCAATGGCACCTTCCGGCGCTACTCCTTCGGGCGCAAGTACCGGTCGGGATTCATCCACCACGCCACCCTTACCGGCCTCGACTACGGCACCAAGTACCACTACGCCGTCGGCTCCGGCGACACCGCCAGCGCCAGGTCCTTCTCCTTCACGACGCCGCCCAAGCCCGGGCCCGACGTGCCGTACAAGTTCGGGCTCATCGGCGACCTCGGGCAGACGTTCCACTCCAACGACACGCTGAGCCACTACGAGGCGTGCGGCGGCGACGCGGTGCTGTTCATCGGCGACCTGTCGTACGCGGACAACCACCCGGGGCACGACAACAACCGGTGGGACACGTGGGCGCGGTTCGTGGAGCGGAGCGTGGCGTACCAGCCGTGGATCTGGACGACGGGGAACCACGAGCTGGACTTCGCGCCGGAGCTGGGGGAGACGACGCCGTTCAAGCCGTTCACGAACAGGTACCCGACGCCGTTCGGGGCGTCGGGGAGCACGCGGCCGCTGTGGTACTCGGTGAGGATGGCGTCGGCGCACGTGATCGTGCTGGCGTCGTACGCGGCGTACGGCAAGTACACGCCGCAGTGGAGGTGGCTGGAGGGGGAGCTGAGGCGCGTGGACAGGGCGGTGACGCCATGGCTGATCGTGTGCGTGCACTCGCCGTGGTACAGCAGCAACGGATACCACTACATGGAGGGGGAGTCGATGCGCGTGGAGTTCGAGCGGTGGCTCGTCGACGCCAAGGCCGACGTGGTGCTCGCCGGGCACGTCCACTCGTACGAGCGGACGCGGCGGGTGTCGAACGTGGCGTACGACATCGCCAACGGGATGGCGACGCCGGTGTTCAACCGGTCGGCGCCGGTGTACATCAACATCGGCGACGGGGGGAACATCGAGGGGCTCGCCGACGACTTCCGGTGGCCGCAGCCGGACTACTCGGTGTTCCGGGAGGCCAGCTTCGGCCACGCCACGCTGCAGATCGTCAACCGGACGCACGCCTTCTACGAGTGGCACCGCAACAGCGACGGCGTCAAGGTCGTCGCCGACCATGCCTGGTTCACCAACCGATACTGGTTTCCCACCGACACCAACTAGCTACTCTTAATTTCCTACGGCCTACCTCCTCTGTCACGTAAAAAACCAACTAGTATGGGATATGATACATTCTAGTACTACGAATATAGATATACATCTATTCAGATTCATCGTATTAGAATATGTCGCATCCGATTCTAGATTCGTTTTCTGTGGGACGGAGAAAATACCTGCTTAATTTTTTCTTTATTACTACTAGTACTTTTCTTTTTCTAGATTTCGACCTGAATTCTATGTAGTACGAATGCATCAACAGCAAAACAGATTAGCACACTAGAGAGGGAGATGGATTAATAAAATCATTCGGTTCTGTTTGGAGTTTGCTAGTATAATATATTCTTGGTTCTGTTTGGTGTTTGCTATAATATATTCTTGGTTCTGTTTGGAGTTTGCTATAATATATTCTTTCTTGACGAATTATCTCCATTCGTAAGCGTGCGTTATCCTCGCCTCAACTAATATTGGAATTACAGTTCTTCTGTCCAGAATAGTAGCTTGGCTATCCCTTTGTCTTTTGCTCTGCCGAATAAAACAGCAACTGCAGTTGTTACACAATTTTTCTAAAAAAATCTTAGTCCAAATTCCGAAACAATTCATTCTACTACTTGGGACCTGGGAGTGGAAAAGCAGTTCTGACTGAATAATTCATACGCGTGATAAATTGGGATATTGAGAGCCGTATAGCGAATCAGAATTTTGATATAACGTACTGAATGAACAAGAATGACCTCTGTATTGGGCATATCCGCATATGGCAATTTGTCGACCATCATGGAACAGTTTGATCAAGTTGATGGCATGCGTTTTTAGAGAAAGTTGATGCAATGCACTGGAAATGTAATGTTGTACTCCAAACAGAATTGGGCAAGCCCTGATATGCTATTCCGCCCTTTGCACACAATTCGGCCATGATAGTATGCCTTGATGGTGACTCCTATATATGCAAAGTTCATCTCTTTTGTTTTCTAATAGTCCCCTTCACTGTTTTTTTTTCTGTTGTCCTATATATGCAAAGTCCTTTTTTTTTCTTACCTCTTAATTACCAAAATCCAAAAAAAAGGAACTAATTGAGGTTTCTTTCTTTACAAATTTGACATCCAAACCATCTACTTTGATTTTGACTATTTTCAGGAGATGTAATTTTTTTTTCACACCAGTTAAAGAATAGCTGCACAAATTTATTTGGTTTCAAGATTTGCTATTTGACATTCGAGGATGCTCAGCTGACTTCTTTTGACTATAAGGGCTATAAATGCAACATATATTGTAGGAGATTCCTGTTCCGCGCATACGCGCCGCCAAACGAAATCGTGCGCACGCGGTTTCAATACCATTTGCTATAGGACTTCTTTTATTTTCTGGGAGATGCGCACATCTAACGTAACTAAGCTTGCTAGCTAGTTTAGATGTAATTAAGGTGACATTTTCCTTTTTCTCGAAAGGTTTTTTTTTTTTACTAACAGAATGAAGGAAATCTATACGTGTAAGAAACTTTCAAATAAAATTTAGAACTTTCTATTAAAAATTTAAAAGCCATACCTAATAAATTTTACAAATTTCAACTTACAATTTGAAACTCTAAACTCAAATTTTGAAAAATTTAAACTCGAAATTTGAACTTTCAAGTTAAAATTTGAAAAACTTTTAACTCAAAATTTAAACTTTAAAGTTCAAATTTTGAAAACTTTCAACTCTATAATTGAAACTTTCTTCATATTGGAAAACTTTCAAGTTAAGATTTGAAAACTTTTACCTAAAAATTTGAAAACATGTGTGCTAATAATAAAAAAAATCAGAAAAAGGGGGAAAAAAAGAAAACGCGCGAGGAGAGGCGCCAAAATAGGGAAAAGATAGCGAGAAGAAAAAGAAAACGCGTGCGTGGGGCGCCAGCTGACGCGCGCACCAGATAGCAACCCCCATATTGTATGTTTTAGATACAAAAGAAGTCATCAAATTCAGTATATAGATGAAAAAGAAGATCTAAATCATTTTAATCATGGTATAGATCTACTGATAATATAGTTATATATATAAAGTGTAACTAATTTCTATATATCGTTGTAACACGAGTTATACATCAAATCCATGAATTGCATTACCCGAGGTTATTTTCTAGACACTAATAACAGTAATATAGAGAAATACAATAGTCTTTGCTAAATAGTATCATGTTGGCTCCGTTCGACAGCAAATTCTTTTTACTGTACTGCGGCCAACAAAAACATTGTTTTGTATTTATAGTTGCGGCAGCACAACGGCCGAACAGACCCATTACTAGCAGGATTTTAGACGTGGTTTCATGAGAGATAGATGACACGTCAGAAGCCAGAGCGAATTGGATTCTTTGTAAAAGAGAAACTAGAAAATGATACAAAGAATAATAATAATGCAAAAGGAAAAAAGAAAGAAAGAAAAGGTAGCCGACCCGACGTAAAAGAGTAGGCGAATAGCCGACCGAGCCCGAGCGCCCTTCCTCCCCTCTTCTTCTCCTTCGACTTTGTTCGACTCCCCTCCTTCCCGGCAGAGGAGAGGAGAGGAGAGGACTCATCCATCATCATCAATCAACGCCATGACGAGCTCCTCATCTCCTTCCCGAAAGGTATTATTCTACTCCTTCCTCTCTCTCCCCAATCCGTCTGATTCTCGCTATCTGTGAACGTTTTGGTCTAATTTCCCCCCCCCCCCCCCCCCCCCCTTTTTTTTTGTACCTGCGCGCAGGCGCTGAGCAAGATCGCTTGCAATCGGCTGCAGAAGGAGCTCGCCGAGTGGCAGGTCAGCCCTCCCTCCGGGTTCAAGTACAGGGTCTCCGATAACCTCCAAAGGTCGTCATCTTGTCTTCTACTGGTTGATTTCTTGTTTCTTCTCCTGTGGATGAACCGCGGGATCCCATCTTACAATTGATTCCTTTTCTTTTCTTGACTGTATATGTTCTTGATTTTGGGGATTTTTGGTGGGTTTTTATTATTAGTATTGTTGTTAATCTGTGGAGATGGATTCGTACGATTCGCCTAATAGGTGGGTAATCGAGGTCACCGGAGCGGCGGGCACGCTCTACGCCGGCGAGACATACCAGCTGCAGGTCGATTTCCCTGAGCATTATCCCATGGAGGCGCCTCAGGTGAGCTTTCTTTTCACAACAGATTACTTTCTCATATAGAAACCTTTAATTAATCCTTTCGTTTCTTCTCATCTGTTCCCTGCATTCGATTTGGTTGCAAACTAATTTAACTCTTTCATTCCAGGTCATTTTTCTCAACCCGGCGCCGATGCATCCACACATTTACAGCAACGGGCACATCTGTTTAGGTAAAGTTGTTCCTTATCATCTCAAAAATAAAATAAAAAAAGTTGTTCCTCATGTCGGCCTCTTCTCTCTAGCAGAATATTTGTTTAGGCCTCCATGTTGATTAACTGCATGTTGTATGAGAATGTTCTTTGCCTAACCTGATGTTCTATCTAGCTGTCAGTTAGGTGCTAAGATTCCATCTGTTAGGGGAAAGCCACCACCTTTGCCAAGTGTGCTTTTCCACTTCCTAGAGTAGCTGTACAATTGAGATGCCCCGACTTAACTTTTCATTCTATTTCTCTTTTACTATGTTAGTAGACAATCTTGATGGGATCATGAAATTCACGACCTTGTTGTAAACATTGTTTCTTGCTTCTGCTTTCTAAGTTTTCTTATTATCTAGATATTGGAGGTTTGTCTTGTTTCCTCGCTATTAATACAGCTGTCACCAGTGCTTCTACTTCTATTATTGTTAGCCATCAGAGGGAAGCTTTAAAAATTTTGTAGTTTATTTGGTACTGAATCCTGAGTGATAACACCTTTGCTTCTTTTCTTGTCCTCAATTCTCCTTCCACCTCTGAAATTTGATCTATATAAGCCGTTTACGTAACTTCTTATCACCCTTTTGTCTTCTTGTACAATTAGCTACGAGTCTAATGGTATGATAGCACATATGTACAGCCTTCCTTTTTGGTTCCTTTCAGAGTGGCATGCATTTGCTTTTTTTGGTAATTCGTTCTAGTAAGTATTTCTTGTTTAAATCTTATCTTGTGTAGTGATCACACAGAGTTGCAGTTGTGCTTGAAAGGCTTTGATTTGTGATGCAGAGAATACAAACAAGATTTATACTTCTATCTGTTATTTCTTTTGCCTGATATATATATATTTCTTGATTCTAGTTGAGAGTGCCAAAGTTAGTAAAAATGTAATACTAATGGGAATTAAAACATTCCTTACCTTGAACTGTTTGAAGGGAGTTAGGATGCATGCCAGTTAGGTTCGTGTCTGGGTGGTCGAGGGTGTTTTCTTAAATGTCCTGGAAAGGTAATGAGGATTAGACATCTATACAGTAGTACAAACTAGGATGATAGCATGCTTCTATTCATATTTTAAACTATTGTGCAAATATAATGTTGGCCCTCATGTTTCCAATACAACCTTGCCATTTCCACTTTACTAAAATAGCTGCAAATGCATTGGAACAATAGATTGTTATAGTTTGGCAGCTTATGAAGTGAGACACTTAAAAGTAGATGTGCTGAAAAGTTTGTTCTTTCATCATTGCCCTTCACATGGAAACATATGGTATCCGTGTCTTGTCTCTGTTGGATGCATAAATTATGTTAAATGGTCAAATCACAACAACTTAAAGCAAACAAGCTATTGTATAATTAGATGTTGCCAAATTTGAGCTGTTTTCAGTAGACTTGTCTACCTGTATGCAATAACATAGCACTTATATCCTTTGGCAAACGGAGGTAGTCAAATCTATTTTTAATCCCCCAAGACTCGGTGACATGTTTTCATGTTTTAAGTTATATATACAACAATTAGCATCTTGAATCTGTTGCTTCGACTATCTAACTAGTCTAGATGAGCTGCTTGAGCCAAAGGGTTGTTAATTTTGGAGCAACTTTACTGCTCAGCTGGTAGTTGAGTGTGTGTAGTATTGAATTTGAGTAACTTGGATCACTGATTCTGAAATACAGTGCAGCAGCAGCTGAAAATCATTCATTCAGGAAAATATGTTTCTGAGACTCCTAGTTGACAAACATGTTCTTAATCTCTGACTCGTGATTTCATCTTTGAGCATTTGATCTGTCCTTTTTTTTTTTAATGTTCCTTCTCCATAGAAACAGGACTACTTCTTGGTCCTTGTAATGATGATTTCTCTGTGATTGTGAACCAAAAGAGAGATGAGATACAGTTTTTATGCATAAATATAATGGCCATTAAGAATAACAGCTTGCTGCTGGTCATATATCTGCAGATATACTGTATGATTCTTGGTCACCTGCAATGACTGTCAGTTCGGTCTGCATCAGCATTTTGTCAATGTTGTCAAGTTCACCAGCAAAGGTTATTATATATAACTAACACCCTTCCCATTTTCTTTCGCTGACCAAAAACATTAAAAGGTATCTTGCTATAATGTGTTGTTTGCAGCAACGCCCTCAAGACAATGACCGCTATGTTAGGAATTGCCGCAATGGGAGGTCGCCGAAGGAGACCAGATGGTGGTTCCATGATGACAAAGTGTAAGAGGAACTAGTTGGCACTTTTGCCATTCAGTAATCGTAATACCTTGAAATCTCTTGCAAGGGGAAAATGAGATGAATTTAGGCTTACTGTTAAGCATCACTCTATTGGACCACCAAGCTTAACTGCTGGGTTGGTTTGTACATGAGCTGCCTGCACACATGTCAAGTCATGAATATAATATTACCATAAATGATTATACAGAATAAGCAAGTGTACCATGCTGATTCTCTGATACGATCGAGCACAAAAAGAATAGCGTATTGAACTATGAGTCTGATGATTTGCTAACATGAGCTTGCTGCATGTCTGCATATGAATTTTTTGCTATGATTGTCTTTCTATGATGCGGCTGTGAACGAATGGAAGCAGCGCAGCAACAAGAAGCAATAGCAGCATTTATTCGTGTGAAATCAAGGCGATTTATTTGATTCTTTATATGGCTTACTGATAAAAGAACTCCAAAAGGAATAGTTTTACCCTTGTAAAGATATTATTACCCTTTATTTAATTCTTAAGTCACCAAGAACACCCTTGTACTCCCTCCTTCTCTAAATGATTGACACCGTTGACTTTTTTAAACATGTTTAACTGTTCGTCTTATTTAAAAACTTTTGTAATATGTGTAAAACTATATGTATATATAAAAATATATTTAACAATAAATCAAATGATAGAAAAAGAATTAACAATTACTTAAATTTTTTGAATAAGACGAACGGTCAAAAATTTTTAAAAAAGTCAACAGCGTCAAACATTTTGGGATGGAGGTAGTAACTCTTTCCGGTTTGCTTGATGATACAAGTATTGATTGGTGGGATGGGCTGAAAAGGCTTGAAAACGGAATTGGGCCGTTCCTTCCAATAAAAGGGCTGACACGAGTGGAGTCGGGTCGTTGGCCCGTTAAGTTCCTTCCGATCCGCTCGCTCTCATCCGCCTCTTCCGCCGCAGCGCGCGCCATTGCCTCTCCTCCTCGCCATTGCCGGATCTGTTGCTGCTGCTAGGTTATCTAGACATCTTCCTCTAGAGGGACAACTCTTGTTAGGGCTCCATCGCGGACGATGGCGGATGATGACCGTCAGGAGGCCGAGGCGCCCGTGGCCGGGATCAAGAGGGTGAAGGAGGAGGAGGCGACCGCGTCCCCAAGTGGTGGCGAGAAGAAGATCCTCCCGAATTGGAGGAAGTCATCGATCCCGTGTGAGGGGAGTGAGATCCTGAAGAAGAAGAAGGAGGCGATTGCGGCGAGGCCTCTCTGGGTGTCGAGGGATGTCCCGGGGGCGATGGAGTGCTGGATTGAGGAGCGCGAGAAGGCCTTGGCGGGGGAGGAGGCCGACATCGCGTCCGGGAAGAAGAAGAGGAAGAAGGTGGTCAAGTACAAGATGCCTAATGAAGTTATCCAACAGATGATGAGATACCCCTACACCTACCCGGAGTGCACCGAGGAGGAGCTGGCCCGACGTTCTGCCTCAAATCGCCAGCTCCACCGCCTCAGAATGTTCATCGATGGCAAGATGTTCGCCTACGAGCAGACCCTCATCGACTAGTACCTCAAACATGGCTATGCGTTCGACGAGGCGGAGATCTCCGACGAGGAGGAGGAGGAGGAGGAGCAGCAGCAGAAGTAGCAACCTGTCTGTGTTGTGGTGCAAGATCCATCTACCCTAAGTAATATCGCTTGCTTGCTTACTGGAGTAGTATCTTCGTGTCCCTGTGTCTGTCTGTGTGATCCACCACCTATCCTTCCTTCCTAAGTGAAGTGTCTGCTCGCCAATGACTCTGGTCTTGGTGTGTGTTATCATCTCATATCTTATTTGCTACTGCATGCTTTGCTACTTGAGCTATATATTTTCCTGATATTACACCTTGCTATACTAATTGAACCAGCTATCGTATTGGAATGAATGAGTCGATGGATGTGTTTTATGCTAGTGAAGTACAGTTTTACAATTGCTGCTGATTGGAACAATTCTAGTATTCTTAGTTGAGATTCCCCCATCTCGATGGTCAGATAACACAAATGATTTACTCTAGTCATAATCTGTTTTGTTTCTGTATGTACGGTTGAATCTGGCTACTCTTTCACTTCTCGGTCCATGTTAATCAATTTGGCTTTACCATCCTAAGCTGTTACATGATTCTGTTTTCCTCGTCAAATAAGTAAGTTGTTCCATCACCAATGCAAGAGTGCACACATTTCTAAGGATTGATCTCATATTGCCAATGAATTGAAATTTTATTGTCTTGTGTGGCCATCAGAATGTTTGGTTCCATCACTGCATATTTGGAGGGAATCAATTATGGGCAATTCCTCTGTATGAAATTTGCCGATCCTGTCCATTACAGGTTTTTGCATTCGTGTCCATCACTGCAGAAAGTCAGCATTAGTTGCATTATGTCTGTTCAGGACCACCATTGAATGTTTTGCTCATCTATTAGTAAGAGTTGCCAAGTTGTAGTTATGGTGACATCTCTTCTTTTCACAGTCTTCCTCTGTTCATCGGTTACATTTCATATCTCCTATGTGGATCGATCTAAACATTTCTGTGTAGCCAGTTAATTACCTGAGAGAAGGATCTAATTACATTTGGCCTCATGCCACTAGATAATTATTTTGCTTATGGTTATTAGTTTTGCGTGCAACAAAATTACAAGGAGATTAGGCTGTCTAGCATATCTGAGCTGATGATTTACTCACCATCTATGAGGTGTCAGCCTACCAGTATTTGGTCGAGGAGGTCAAAATGGACGCCACCGCCTGACACTGCTCAGGGTAATCATGCCCGATTAGTTCACTTGGCCCTTGAAAACACAGGTCTTGGATGCTTGCTTGGCTCGACGAGCTTTTATTTGTTCAACTGTGTGCGCGCGCTTGTTGCTAGGTTATACACCCCTGGAGCTGCCTGCCTGCATCAGATACCTCCTTGATCATGGCGCTTATCTGCATCAAGTTCGCTCAAATGGAAATGTCACTCATCTTCACACCGCTGCAGTGAAAGGTATGAACAGCGTGCTTAGCCTCTGGTATACCCTTAGGATTATCTTTTTCCAATTACAGTTACTACTTGTCTGCCAACCCATCCTGCTAGACGCATGACTGTAAGAAACATCTAGTCTAGCGGCCTTTGCCATTGCCTTGATTTATTCTTCTGTGATGGATCCACATATGAAATCATGCTGGAGATCATTATATGGAAACTAGGGAGAACTGTAAATAATAAAAAGTGTGTTATTCTAATAGCTATTCGAGCCTAATTTAGAATACTATAATATGGTGATTAACTTGCGATCCCCAAAATGCTCATTGGTGCTTCTATTTTCCTTTTTAACCATAAATTACAATAGGCTCTGGTCTAATCTAATATGCTCTCATATCCACCAACGTCATGTAGTATTTTGAAAAGTTTAAGATGTTTGCCAGGTATAAAATTCCATGGCATCAGTTATTTAAAATTTCCAGATCATCTTCTTGAATGTCTTTTCATTGCCTAGTCATTGAAATTAGTGTTTCCATATGCATGTTCCATATGCCAGTCGAAAAAAAATGCTGTTTATATTTCGATATTGAAATTGGTTCCTCCAGAACAGTTTGCCCATATATTTTTGTGATCTTTGGGTTTCCATCTATTTATTCAGGATACTCTAAAGTAGCCAAATTTCTGTAGAGGTCAACATATTGATGCAGAATAAAAAAAAATGGGGACACCACTTGCTCTTGCTGCTTACGAGGATATGATAGCACTGTCAAGATCCTTTTGGAGCAATATGCCAATGTACATTCTCTCTCTTGTTGCTCTTGACTAAATAATGGACAATGCTCAATTCAGCGCCAATTAGTAACCAACCGACCCTTTTTGGATAATTCAACTGTGTGGTCTCTTTGTAGATTTTCCTCAAATTTTCATCGGAGAAGTCAACTGTGGTGATTTTCATCAGAACATTCAATTGTGGTGTCTCGTCATTTTCTTTTCATACCTTGCTATACTAATACTAGTTACTAGTTAGTAGTAAATTTCAAGTCAAACACATACACACAGATTTTTCCTATATGTACTAATGTATTATGGTCAACATTTGATTTGTTGGAGCAGCAAGTGAGGCGAGCAGCCAGAGCAATGGCATCTCCCTCCATGTTGCCAAGCAAATGGCTTCCCAGAGCTCTGGCTCTTGTGGCGCCACCAGATGGCTACGGCGACTCCACCATCTTCCACATCGTCGGCCGTGCCGCCCGGGGAGTCCTGATGGTTTGTGCTGTGGGTGTGCAGGTGATGGTGGTGGCGCAAGCTGGGTAGGGCAGGTGGCGTGGCAACTCTGCCAGTTCCCTTCTTCCCCGGGGACCTACCCCTGTCACGGAGGCATTTGCAGGGTGCAATGGCCTACCTCATGCTCTTCTCTTCTCTTCATGTCTTTTAAATTTTACATCAATGTAAGATCGAATTGCAAATTTTGATGGATGTGGAGAGAAAAGTGCACGCACATTGTAATTTGATGGAAATCACTTGTAGCCTGAAGAAGATAAACATTTGATTTTGAGGGTGCTGCTTGCTGCTAGTAACAACTGCACCTGTTTTTAGATGCATGCAAATTCTTTGTAATGAAAGGCAGTGTGCACCAATCCTGCTAAATTAGGCTGCACTGCAGGGACACGAATCTTAGTGACACGGTTGCTTTGATTCTTCACAATCACTTGCTCACTTACTGAAACTTTTTTTCGAGTGACATTTTAAGTGTGGAACAGTCATTTCTAGAGAAGGCGTGCTGATGATCTCCTTGTGTGTGCTAACTGCACCTTTAATTTGTCAACCCCATTGTATCTAGTTAATTGGGGGAAATAGATTGCTAGCAGAATGTAATACTAAGTTATTCCTCCATATCCTTCCAAAGATACCAGGTTTTGAGCAATAAAATGTTCGGGCTGGCACAAATGATCTGAAACTGTGATATAGCCTGTCTTTTTCTCTATACACAAATCACACGCCATCTTTTATTTCATACAGATAAGGGGATCAAAGATTTCAACAATTGGGAGGACAATTGCAATTCGGTCTTATATCTCTACTATTATAAAAATTGAAGATGTTTTTGTCGGTTCTTTGGTACATATCCGTGTATAAGTCAGTTTTTAGGTTTGTTTATTTTTGGAAATATAGATCCATATTTGAGTCGGTTTGAAGGTGTTCACTTTTAAAAATACAGAAAGAATTGTATAAGAATAAAAAAACTCGCATACTAACTTAACATGATTATACTTCTAATTATAGCTCATGATTTTTTAGAAAAATATATATCCAAACGAATTCTCATAGTGAATTTCAACTTAACTAACCGTATCTCTATCTCTATCTCTATCTCTATCTCTACTATTATAAAAATTGAAGATGTTTTTGTCGGTACTTTGGTAAGTCATCCGTGTATGAGTCGGTTTTTAAGTTCGATTGCTTTTGGAAATACATATTATATTTAAGTCGGTTTTTAAGTTTGTTCGCTTTTGGAAATATAGAAAGAGTTGTATAAGAACTATCTTTTAAAAAAAACTCGCATGCTAACTTAAGACGACCGGACTTCTAATTGTAGCTCATGAATTTCTAATAAAATATATATCCAAGTGAATTCCTACGGTGAATTTCACCTTAACTAGACTGTATAACAACAATAAAATTAAAATAGCATTCACCCGTTGCAACGCACGGACATTTTTCTAGTTTACTAAAAAAGATTTCACATTTTTCAGTTCCATGGTGCCATCAAAATGCACCCTTAGTTAACTTTGTTATTATTAGCAGTAGTGATCATCAGCACTGTATATGTTTAAAATGGATCGACATAATTAGCCTTTTTCAATTAATTAAAAATCTCTTTTTGCAGGAACCATGGAGAGCTGAAAGAGCATTTGCCCATTATGATGTTCCAACAGTCCTGAAATAGTTCTCCATTGAAATCGACGACCTCACCACCTCCTGGAGTGGAGATCATAGACTTTCTTGAGGCACGTTCGTATATGAAAAGTAGGGAGAACTGTAAATAATAAAAAGTGTGTTATTCTAATAGCTATTCAAATTTCTCAAAAAAAAAAGAAGCTACTCAAGCCTAATTTAGAATACTAATATGGTGATTAACTTGCGCTCCCTATACTAAAATGCTCATTGGTGCTTTTATTTTTCCTTTTTAACCATAAATTACACAAGGCAGTCTACTCTAATGTGCTTCTCATATCCACCAATATCAATGTAGTTTCTCGAAAAGTGAGAGATGCTTGACAAGTTTTGTAAACAATTATATTTATTATACCTTTTTTAGCCAGGACGGCTGAAGGATTGGGCCGTCCAATTATATTAAGACAAGGGATAGTTTACATAGGTTACAACCTCATTTACATGTTGCATATAATTACATTCGAGAAGGAGTTACAACTAGAGCTGTCAAAAAAAACTCGAGGCTTAAGCTCGACTCGTCTAGGCTCGATTTGAGCTCGGCTCGAGCTCCAAATGAGTCGAGCCCGAGGTTGTCCCAAAGCTTGCGAGCTTTATCGAGCCGAGCTCGAGCTTCTAACGAGCCTAGTAATATATAATTTTTTGTTGTTATTTAATAAATTGGAAGATCAAATATGTTATTTGTATGCCTTGTATTGGCATCATATATTTATTTTATTCTTTTTCCTCTTCTACTAACATTATGAACCCTAAATTAATTATTTTTTAAAGATTATTCTTTGAAATATACATTGTTCTATTTAAAAATCAAGCTCGGTAGTCGAGCTCAAGCAAGCTCGAGCTCGAACCGAACATGTTTGAAAGCTCGAACATTTTATAGGCTCGGCTCAAGTTTGTATCGAGCTCGAGCCTAGACAGACAAGCTCGCTCAAGCTCGGCTCGTTGACAGCCCTAGTTACAACCAACCGGCTCAGCCAGTCACACATGTATTCGTCGGCAGCCGGCTGAAACAAAGATCCCCGCTTGCTTCTAGATTATGATCTCCTCTTTTATGTCTTAAAAAAGCTGCACTGCTTTGCAAGTTTTAGCTTGTGTTTTGGGGAATACGCAAGGAGCTTATTTTTTTCATTAAGAAAAATAAAAGTTATTTACAAAGAAAAAGAAAATCAGCAGAAGACCGAGACAGGAAATACACACGGAATTTAAGCCTAATTCCTTTTTTGAAATACGCAAGCAGCGCATCATTGTATTAAGGGGAGTAAATTTAAGCCTAATTCTTGCCCTACTGTTGGCTACCACGACCTCTCCACGACAATATAGAGGGTATCGCCAAGTTCGCTGCTCGTCAGACCGCTGTTTCATCAGCCATTCCCTTTGCCACCTCGACCTAGGATGTGTTCTGCTGATTGAAGACCCAATTGTTTTGCTCTTTTCAAATCGTCCAAGCCAGAGTCTTAGCTTGTGTTGAAAAACTTAACGTTTCTGCCAGCAAACCAGCATGAACAAGTAGTCAAACGCTTTTCTGAATTCTTTCCTCGAGCACTTAACCACCAGTCAGTGAGATCTGTACTTCTGCAGGCAGGTGAAAGAAGACCTGCATCTATCCAGCCCCGAAGAAGCCTCCAAACTCTCTCTCTCTCTTTTTTTTTTTTTTGAAACCTAAGCCAGCCGAGCGCCCGAGCTGATTTTATATTAAGAGGATAAGCAAGAGAGCAGAGAAAGGAAAAAAATTACAACCAGGGGCAGCTTAAGGCGCCAATCTCCCAAGATTATTTGCACCGCATGCCGACCAAGTATGGACAGTCCTTGATGAGAAGCCTCCAGACTCTCTTGCTATACACGATAGCATCTCCGGTCGTTACTTGCTGCTTTTCATCTCTCTCTCGTTCTGAATCTCGATAGATTCAGTTTGGTTGAAATTGGAACGATGTGATGGAAAAGTTAGAAGTTTGAAGAATAACTCTGGAACTAAACATAGTTGGATAAACATTTTACCACAGTTACCGATTAATATGCAACATCCCTCCCTATATAAAAAAATATAAACAGCACAAATCTTTCTGACCTACAGTATAATATACTGTATATGTAGAAGAAGAAGAAGATGATGAGATGGGCTGAAAGGCTTGAAAAGGGCCGTTCTTCCAATAAAAGGGCTGGGTCGTGTCGTGGGCCACGGGTTCCCCGGCCTTCCGCCATTTGCGCCGCATCTTCGTCTTCCTCTCGGATCGGATCGGATCGGATCAGATTATCGGATGGGGGAAAACAACACCATCCGTCATCTCTTCTTCTAGAGTTTGGACAACGACAAGGAGAGCGCGGGTGATCGATCATGGCCGGTGACGGTGACCCTCAGGAGGCTGAGGCCATCATGGCCGGGAACAAGAGAACGTCAGATGCCGAGACCGAGACCGAGACCAGGAAGAAGATGAAGGAGGAGGTGACCGCCGCGTCCCCAACTGCCGACAACAACAAGAAGAAGAAGATCCTCGCCAAGTGCGAGGGGGGTGAGATCCTGAAGAAGAAGAAGCTGGCGTTGGATTCGATGTCTCTCTGGAAGTTCAAAGACATGCCGGGGGCGATCGACCTCTGGATTGAGAGTCGGGCCAGGGCGGAGGCGGCGATCGCCGCCGGGAAGAAGAAGAGGAAGAAGCTTTTCAAGACCAGGGTGCCCAATGGTCGCGTCGAGTTCATGATGAAACACCGCTTCAGCTCCACCGAGCCTCTCTCCGACGAGGAGCTCGCCAATTGTTCCGCGTCATATCGCCAGCTCTACGGCATCGCAAAGTTCATTGATCGCAAGATGAACGATTATGAGCAGCTCCTCATCGACCAGTACGTCAAACAGGGCTACGCCGAGGAGGAGACCGAGGCCACCGACGACGACGAGTAGCCTTGCAATTAATTGTTGCTCGTTATTGGAACAGTACTAGTAGTATTCTTGCGCAAATGATTGATTACTTAATTTTTCCATAATCTGCTTTGTTTTATGTTCGGTTTCTGTCGATTCTCAATTCCCGGTCTGTGTTCGTCTCCACAGAAATCCAGCATCTGCTGCATATTATGTCTGTTTTTGCTCATCTATTAGTACGTAAGAGTTGTCAAGTTGCAGTTATGGTGATATATCTCTTCTTTTTACATCAAAATCTTCCTCTTTTCATTGGTTACCACCTCTCATGTCTCCTATGTCGATCTAAACATTTCTCTGTTGGCTTTCAACATGAATTTGTTTTCCTTTGCACGGCACCCAAAGCCACGGGCTTCGTTATTTTCTCCACTCACTACTTGTTTGTTTAGCAATTTGTTGTTGATTCGTGGTAACAAGGAGAGTTTGTGAATTGTTGCATGCGCTGGACTAAATTATGGACAGTGCTCAATTCAGTATTCAGCGCTAACAAGGAACCAACCTGATGGACCGACCTTCCTCTTATTTTCTTGGATAATTCAACTGTGACGATGACCTCTCTGTAGATTCTTTTAATTTTCATCATTGGATAATTCAACCGTGGTGATAGATTTTGATCGGAGAATTAAACTGTGGTGGTGATCTTCAGCTGTAAATTTCAAAGTCAAACAGGCAGAATTTTCAGACACATTTGTTGGAATGGAGTATATATTTGTTGGAGCTGAGCAGAGGCAGCAATGGGGGGAGAGGTGGTGCGTCACTGGAACGCTGACGTGAACGGCATCTCCCTCCACGTCGCCGAGCAGGGCCCCGCCGACGGCCCGCCGGTGCTCCTCATCCATGGCTTCCCGGAGCTCTGGCTGTCGTGGCGCCACCAGATGGCCGCCCTCGCCGCCCGCGGCTTCCGCGCCCTCGCCCCCGACCTCCGCGGCTACGGCGACTCCACCGTCCCCGACGACCCCGCCGCCTACACCGTCTTCCACATCGTCGGAGACCTCGTCGCCCTCCTCGATCACCTCGCCCTCCCCAAGGTGATGGTGGTGGGGCACGACTTGGGAGCTCAGGTGGCGTGGCATCTCTGCCTCTTCCGCCCGGACATGCTGCTCGCCGTCGTCAACCTCGGCGTCCCCTTCTTCCCCCGGGGGCCTAGCTCGCTCTCGAAGGCATTCGCAGGGCGCGATGGCCTCTACATCATGCAGTTCCAGGTTTGCAATCTCTTAAATTTAACTACATACATGAATGAAAGATTGTATTGCAAAATTGAGGATGTGAAATGGACAGCATATGGAATGGAAAGGAAGAAATGTTTACGGTGCTTTAATTTGATGAAGGAAATGCATCACCTCGATCTAGTCTGAATAAGATGGACATTTTGCTAGTAACTACAGCAACTGCTTTAAGATAGGCACACAACACAAATTCTTTGTAATGAAATGGAGTGTGCTCCAATCCTGTGGTAAAAGGATGCTTTGATTTGATTTTTCATAGACACTTGCTTAGACTCGTTGAAACTCAAAAATTTTGTGAATGACATTTTTTTGAGTCTGAATGTGTGAAACCTGCAGATGTTTTGCTGATGATCTCCTTCAGTGGGCTAACTGCAGCTTTAATAGTTTCACCCCACAGGATCTTGTTGATATGAAAAATAGAATGCTAGCACAATGTAAAACTTAGTTATTCCTTCTATTCAATATTGTGAAGGTTTCAAATTTTGAGCAATAAATGTTCAGGCTGGCATGAAAGCCCTCCATAGTTCCTTTTTTTGTAAAAAAAAAAAAAAAAGTTTGAAACTGTCTCTTCTACTCAATACACAAATGGCATGTCATCTTTTATTTCATACACATAAGAGGATCGGAGATTTTGACAATTTAGAGGACAATTGGAATTTGCAAAAGATTCACATTTTTCACTTCCATGGTGCCATCAGAATGCACCTTAATTAGCTTTGTATTATTAGCAGCAGATCATCAGCACCGTACGCGTTCAAAATGGATCAACATAATTAAAAACCGCCTTTTGCAGGAACCAGGGAGAGCTGAAAGAGCATTTGCCCGTTATGATGTTGCAACTGTCCTGAAAAAGTTCTTCTCCATTGAAATCGATGACCTCACCGCACCCCCTGGAGTGGAGATCATAGACTTTCTTGAGGCACGTTCGACACCGCTTCCATGGATCTCCGAGGAAGAACTTGGCCAGTACGCGGAAAAGTTTCAGAAGTCTGGGTTCACAGGACCCATCAACTACTACCGCATGATGGACACGTAAAATTTGGAGCCATTTTGTTGTATGTGCGCATTCTATTTGATTTATCTCCACAGTAATATATGGCAAATGCAGGAATTGGAGGCTTACTGCACCCTGGCAAAACGCGAAAATTATGGTGCCTACAAAGTTCATTTGTGGTGACAAGGACACTGGTCTCAAGTCCTTTGGAACTGAGCACTTTGTCAAGAGCGGTGCTTTCAAGTCCGTCGTTCCAAATCTTGAGGTTGTCATCATGGAAGGTCACCATTTCATCCAGCAAGAGCAGGCCGAGAGAGTGAATTCGGAGATATTGTCCTACTTCGATAAGTTCACTGGTGAGAAGGCATGAACACTCTGTTCACCCAAACCATGCACCAGAAGATAAATTATATGATATACTGTAGGATGCTTTGAGATTTCTAGGAGCTCTTCTCTCTTTGTTTTTTTCCTGAACTGAAAATGGTGGAGCTCAAAATACCCCTGCCCTGTACTTGAATAAATGTTAGAGCTAGCCATTTGCTGCCTTGGATAAATAATGTATAGGTTGTTGTTAAGTCCTATAATATATTTTACAATTCATATGCTTCAAGTTTTGTTCTCCAAGTTAATCCTCCGATCCATGGCAGAAGAAGTGAGGAACCTGACGATTGTAAAAATGTATGATCCATTGGGTCAAAGCTTGCAACGTAGTAATGCAGATAGCCAGTAACCAGTGGAATACTGAAACAGTTCGTCCATGCTCTTGCTTTTATGGGTTTGCTGGATTCATGAAATCAGAGGGTGACTAGAGTGTGCAAGATATCTCCTATACAATTATCTGAAGTTGTCTGGTGTGCATTTCATGCATGGCTCCAATCTTCTGTACGATGAATACATGTAACTTCATTTCTTTTTGAGAAGATGAACACTTGTAACTTTGAAGTTTGCCATGTGATTATGATTATCTACAGATCACACAACATTCTTCTTCTTCTTCTTCTTCTTTGTCTGGGTTTATATCCTGTTATAAGGGTCAGGGACCGTCCAGGTGACGTTGTGCGGTTCAGATCGAGGGAGAAGAAACCTAAACTTGTCACGTAGATCGAGTAGTCAGTTTCCTTTTTACCTTTCCCCGGTACGTTGGGGCGGCGGAGCGCCGGCGATCGGCGTCGGAGGTGGTGGCAGGCGATGGCCGGCGCCGGCGAGTGCTCCTCCGTGAGAACCTTCTTCCTCTCGAGGTAACATCAGAGGTGAGTTGCGAGTGCCGTTATCGATGGTGTCTCTGTCTGTTTGTGGTTGATTGATGATGCGTTCGATCTACGTTTCATTGTGCAGATAATGGCATCTCTGAAATCGCAGGAACACGTCGTTTCCATGTCTGAAGGAAAAAGTAATGTTCACAATTTTCTGCTCTCTGTCACCGAGTACAGAAAAAGGTTCTTCGATCGGCTAATCTTTTGCTAGCACAGTCCCACGAGGTGATCTATCTGACAGCGTTGGTCATCACTGTTCCTTCACTTTTAGGTTGTCCAGAGAGGCTAAGATTTTGCAATCACCTGGACTCATTATCTTGATGAGGTCTGTTCAGTTCGTTGCATCTCAAACTGTTGAGTTCGTGCAGGATCTGGCACAGCAGTACAGTGCAGAGCTAAGCCCTGTTTTGTTTGGAGATGGAGATTGTTTCCTTGTATATGTCCAAAGATATTTCATCAACTCTTGTGCGGAATGATGATTTCATAAAATTCATGGGTAGATTGAATCCTCTATTCAAAAGACCAGCAGGCTTCATGGATGAGAAATCGGCAAACTCTGAAATGCAGAAGTAGAATTTCAATAGCATCTGCGATTACTATCATGTAAGTCACTTATTCATAGTCTGATACTTCCTGCTTTTCATCTCTCTATTGGGTGTGTAAACATTTTACCACAGTTAAAGAATCAAAGTGAAAACAAACATAAACATCAGCAAACTGAACTAAAGCTCTTCTAAAGAAAGGTAAATTTCAGAGGAGAAAGAAAGAAGAAAATGTGATCATTGTGGGTTAACATAGTGGGCCAGATGAGATGGGCTCTGCAAAGCTTGAACACCATGATCAAACCATGACCATTCTTTCCTTCGTCTGCCTTTTCTGTGAGGAAGAAAAAAGAGGGTCATAATGTTGTGGAGGTGCAGCAACACAAGATTCTTTATCAATTATTGAGACAAATCACTGATCGGTTCCCTTACACCATAGACTACGGTCCATGGCCGGCTGCAATAATATAATCCTCTCATCATAACGCCTTGAAACGAATCATCAATAACAAAACATGAGAACGGCTACAAGATTAGGATTGGCTAATCATTTTTTCCCTAATGGCTAGACAACTCAGCTGCTGCCTGCTTCTTTGGAGAAAGACTGAGTTGCATGTACTTTTGTGGTAGTGCCATTGCTGATGCCCTCACAAAACAGTAGCTCTGTCCTTAGTCGTAGATAAATAAAAAAAAAAAGCTCATCCTTTTGTTCCCCAATATATATTTATATTCACAAATATGTACTAATTTTACTTCAGCACAAGAAGTTCTTGAACGAATATATAACTCGATCAATAGAAGTATTGTAGCACATGTGGTTTTCAGATATTGGAAAGTTTCATTGAATTTAGCCAATTACATTAAGGCGATACAAATTATGTCTGTATAAGATATGTAATGATGCATGTAACACGTTTTTTTTTTTGTTTTGAGAGGGGAATTGTGAGGTGGTTATTGTTCCAGCGTTCCAACCTCTAACTACCTGAGCACACTGATGCCATTTGGTCATGCATGCTGAAATTAAAATGCTACCGGTACAGGTGAGAGGTCATTATCCTTCAGTCCACGCTGCTACTAGCGTCTGCTAACTATATTCTTGTGTATCCACAGAGGCTGACGCCAACTAATTAAGCAGCTGCCTATCCTGAAAATAAAACTAACTTGTTTCAGTTAGCTGGTTATATATCCAGAAACTATTCATCTACACAAGTAAGGTACTAAAAAGATGGAAATTTTTTTGTGCTAATGAACTTTCCCTCTCTGTGATACACCATACACCTGCAAACTCATGACAGTAATCAAAAGGCTATAACTTTATATTACTAGAGGTTGTAAGGACTCTGTCTACTGTTGGTTGTTGCATGCATTAGAGTCAGTAAGGACTCTGCCTAGCTAGCAGGCCTCTTTTGCAAAAACATGTTTTTTACATGCTAATTGAGCACCAGAAATGCTGTCGGCAAAGACCAGTAGGTTTTTTTTTTCAGCCAAACTCAGTCTGTCATTCACATGCTTTTGGCAACATCAAAAGTTCAAAACAAAAACCCTGCTGTATTGCATATACTAGATACTAAAAAAAATATTAGAAAAAGAACCTTGCACCTATCTTAGACAAATGGACTCTATACAGCACCACATCCTAGCCAAGATAGCATATTAGCATCCAAACAATTGAGAGGAGAACAGCATGATAATGATATGAGCATGCTTAACAGATAACACTACTTGCAAAGTACAAGAGGGC
The DNA here is from genome assembly GCF_000147395.1 of Oryza glaberrima. Taxonomy (NCBI): domain Eukaryota; kingdom Viridiplantae; phylum Streptophyta; class Magnoliopsida; order Poales; family Poaceae; genus Oryza; species Oryza glaberrima. The sequence goes on along the minus strand of NC_068337.1, from coordinate 24,733,206 downwards.
ACATATTTATATGTTGCCGATCGGCTGTTGTACAGTTCCATGGTAGTATGTATGTTGTAATGTTGCATGATATCAGCATGCTAGTTTGAGTGTTTTGGAAGATGGACCAGTTCAGTACTCTTACAGCCTCCAATTAGATGCCACAGAAATTTATCAACTACTCTTATTAGTTCTCATCTGCTAATTATTATTTGATCTGATGGTTGTACTTATACATGTGCTCATTTACAATTGAGCTATTCCCTCTGTTTTAAATTTACTTGTTCTTCTACCTTTCTCCCAAGCTAAACATCTGTATCATTGATCATAAATTTATAGAAATTCATATAGTTTAATATCATAAGGTTTATGTCTTTAGATTCACCATGAGAAATACTTTCGTAATATATAATTCCTATGTTGCCAAACCACATAAATATTTAAAAACTTGATAAAAGATAAAAATGTTTGACTTACGACAAAACTAAAATGGCAATCACTGTGAAATGGAGAGAGCACTGTACAGCCCATATAGAACAACGCCCTGTCCAATTGCATGCACCCCTCTATGTCTCAGTCTTTCTCCCTACAGGAGTACTGTAGCTAGCTAGAGTACCAAGAGTGCACTGTTGATGCACTGAACTCGGTCCATCCATGGCGCCTGGTGTTGTTGCAGATACATATGCCTGCCTATCTACATGGCCGGTAGTAGCCCTGTAGCTGGGTGCATGCTCAGACTAATCTGAACTGAACCCATTGATGATGTTGTGTCAATGGGCCCTGCAGTGAACCAGTCAGCATCTCTGTATCAGCAAAAGCTTTTTTTTCCTGCATTGCTTCCAGCATCAGACTATCAGTACCAGGTTTTGGAGGCACATGTTATAATGGTGCTCAGTTTTGCAATTGATAGCTGCAACTCCTATCTTGCTGCCTTCTTAACAGAATGTTGCGATGAACAGGGCAAAGCTGCAACATATTTGAAGTGCACCTGCACCGTCTGATCATATCTGAACCTCTGATGGACCTGCAAAAGCTCTGCACTCACCACACACCATAAATAATGTCCCAGGTTTTTTCTGTAACCCTGATTTTATTTTTTTTTTAATTTTTTGTTGCAATGAGAAATTGGGGCATGCATAAGTTAACTGCACAATAATCAGGTTGCTGTTATAAATAAGGATGAACAATATGGTTTCAGCCTTTCATGAAAACTAGACCTTGATCAGCTGAAACAGTAGCGTTTAAATGCGTAGTGGATCAACAAGCTGAGTTTCGGTGCACTAATCTTGCTGCTTTTTTAGGGAAAGCTACATGTATTGTTAAATGTCATTGTCAATGTCTTACGCTTGCAGGAGCTACTAATTCAGAGCTTAAAACCGAACACACATATCAAAATCAACTTCCTTTCAGTGGTGTGCTCTGTGCTAGATGCCAAATGTGCAACAATAACAGACAACAGAAATGCTCCAAAACCAAAAGGCTATGCATAGCTCTATAGGGCACAGATAGAGGAGCAGCCTAATGAGCAAATTTGTTGACAAGTAAATGTTGACAGGGCAGAACAACAGTGTCATCCTCTCCTTCTTGGTGTATCATATGCATGCATGTGTGTGTTCACTGTAGTGTAGTACTTTTGCCACTGGAAAAGCCAAAGATCTCCAGTAGTAGGGTTCTTCCTAGCACTGAACAAAGAGGAAAGCTTTGACCCACTGGAAATGTGCAAATAGGAGTAGCATCCTAGCTATATCTTCTCCTCCTTGTCCTTGACATGGAGTATAGTAAAGTGTAGACAGTAGTTGTACTTAATACTCCTTCTAGATTACTAGTACACATGTACTATATATGCATGCTGGGTACTCATTGCTATGTGATTTATGTATCAAGTACACAGTTGAAATGCATGCCCTAGTGACTCATTTGACTTGGAGAACACATACACCATGGAGGTGTTTAGATGTTTCTTTCAATGAATGGAGAGGAGTCACATTGACATATATGGTCATAGAACAGCTATTCAAACCTTATTTGTGATTGTGAAACTCTTCTATTATAAACTATATGTGGAACTGCAATACAATAGTGGCATGAAGTGAACATATATATATGTCCATAAATATTAAAGCGATGTGTTTGCTCCAAAAGGTAGGAAAGGGAGATAGAGAAAGATGTCTCGATCGGTCAGAAAACTTGGTCATATGTATGGCTAGCTAAGCTCATTCTTTCTCTTGGTTGCACGCATGACTGATAAATATATATTTATATATATGCATATATCTGAACAGGGACAGCTGCATGCCCTAGTTCATCATCTCATCATCATCTGGATGAAGATGATGTTTCAGTTGTGTGAGTTTACGTGCATCTATCACCGTCGATGCAACGAAATGTTGTCAATATAGGCCTAGGAGTTGCCGAAGCTCGTCATGTTGGTCTCTTTCCAGAGACAACTTTCCAACTGAGTTTCTTCTTCTTCTTTTTTTTCTCTGAAAATCTGAAAACAATCGACAGAGACGCCGATCGAATTTTGTTAGGTCGGTTTCGTTTATGATTCACACGTACACGCACTATGATATGTACTTACTAGCTGTGTTTAAATATCTGAAAATTAACTAACTTATGGGAGCCCATGATCCTCTGTAAGTCATCAGATTAATTGAAGGACATGTGTCCCAGCTAGCTGGCTTCATGCATGCCAATTCTCTGCTTCTCTTTAATTTGCAGAAACATTTTGAGGGGGTCAAGATAGTAGGTTGTGATAAAATTTCTAATTACATAATTATATTGGCCTTTTGGCAGCGCTAAACGGTGCAGTGTTTTATCAAATGTTTAATTAGCATGCTACCTGCAGATCATTTATAGGCTAACTGGAAGTTGGGTGCAATTAATGAATGCCTTGTATAAGAATTTGGACCCTAATCAAACTACCATCTGAATTCAGTTTAAACATTGAAGGAAATATGCTTCAAAAAACTGTTTTTTAAGATAATGGAAGCTTTATTGATGAACTGTTCATCAATAGGTAGATAAACTGTGGAAGGATGGTGGAATATATAGAAATACGTTGAGATGGGCAGGCGTCATCTTCATGGTGAAAAGCTCAAGAGCAAATTGCAAATTGATGTCTAAGCTTTCTTCTTTTAATCGATTACACACGGTGTGATTTGGACACGGGCTTTGTGGTGTTAATTTGACAGGGTCTAAGATCACAAATAGCTCTCTGCATATTCAAAGATGGATATACCTTCGCATAGAGCTGCCAAGCTGAATTAAATTAACAACCTGAATAGCAATTTCTTCTGAAATTTCTCTCACAACAAACTAATAATTAAGCTTAAGCAAATGGAAAATTGGATCTTGCTTGTGTGGCACAAACACTCAAGTATTTGTTTAGTCAACATTTGACAAGACTTGTTTGTCCAGGCCCTATCTAAAATAATGGCACAATCAGTGTATTGTTTAGACGTTTCTAATCCTCTAGGCTCAGCAATTATATTTTAATCTGAATATATAACTATTCGGTGGTCTGGATGATGACATGGTAGAGACAACAATAATCTATACTAGTACATTGATTGTGATCTAGTTGGTTAAGTCAATTTAAGTTAATCATACGTCGACTTTTTGGATTTTATCGCAAGATTTTTAATGCCCATTGTCTATACCGTGGACTACTCATCGCTGGAGTCATTTACAAACTGACACGGCATCAAACAAACGATCCACGCACACACATATATGTTAATTATTCTTTTCACGCACTTTGTGTAATCTGTGAAAATGAGAGAATAATTAACCTTTATTATCTGCCCAGTTGATACTGATAGCAATGGCTTATCTCCATCAGTACTTAATTCCTTTTCTGCTTATAATTTTATTCCTTGATTAATTTTCTCATAGCATGAACAAGTCATTACATTATAGCATCACACATGTAAATAAAGTTAGACTAAAGTGTAGGCTAAATCAGCTTGGATAAGATAACATAAGCTACAGAATTGAAACCACTACATATATCCATAGGCGTGTGTGTGTGTGTGTGTGATTTTGTTCTGCAGAGATCTGATCTGTCTCTGAGAAATGGAACAAGACTAGCACTAGTAATCTACTAGTATATGAACACAAAATTGACAGACTAAGATCAACAAGTCCAATAAGCGGCGGCCACGTGGCGCATTAGGGGCACCTAATTCAAAGAGAAGCCTCTGTAATTGAGAGCAATCAGGCCTATAATGGCGACAAATGCATCTGAAAAGAGATGGAAAGAAAACAGCACACTAATTAGTTTAGGAAGGAAGGCTGAGTAAGCAAGCAGAAACTAACAGCTCCCAACACTAAATTCAAGGACCATGACAGCGACTGAATGCTACCCTGCTACGTACTCCTAATTTGTGTGGCTAATATTGATTAATCACCCCCACGTCACTCCTACATCAGCAACAACATCTTAATTAGCTAGTTAAACAGCATTTGCATATATTGCATATATAGTGGCAGCTGCCCTCTGAATTGCACTTTCAGATCATCTGGTAGCTAGAGTTAGCCTAATTGCAAGATTATGCTTGTAACAATCAATTGGAATATATAGCCATTAGTATATATAGGAGTTAATTACAATTCCTCAATTGGGAACTAGTTCCTATCGCCATGTCCTATGTATGACTAATTACTTCTGGTTATAGTAATTAATTTACTGTGTTGTCAGGGAGTTGGATGTCAGCTTCATGGATTATATGTTCTTGGCTTAGCATATACGAAAGGAAACCATAAACGGCCACCAAAGGAAGGAGATCTTACCAAGGCGGCCAAACAACTTACTGATCAAACGAACTAATCATGCCAATTATTTTATCTTAAGCTCACTCATTTTAATATGATATCAACAATGGATGCTTTCTAGAACTGGCTACAACTTGCAAGAAAACCTCTCTTATATTAAGTCCTGGATAACAAGACGACCAATATGATTATCTATCTTGTATAACAAGGTACCACAAGATTTGTCATCCAGATTGTATACTACTCAATCATTTACTTATTTGTTGTTTTCTTGTTTATTTATTGTGTCCTAATGTACTGCAAATAACCATAAACATATGTAATCATATAATATCTTATGGCAAATATATAATTCCCTACAAAAGTTTCTACCTGACCCGTCCTTAATTAAGTATACTGTGTATGCCATTAATTGTTTTCCACAGTTAATATGTATATGCTACCCTGGTGATCACAACAGTTAAAAGGTGAAACACAGATTAGTGGGTGGTTACAAGAAAGTAAAAAGGACAAGTTTATTTCTTTTAAATATGGTAGGCAGTAGAAGTAGCTAGTAGTAGTAGAAGTAGGATAAAAAGGAAGATCAAAGCAGGTAGGGATGGATTTATAATTTAAAGTCTAAGACAAGGTTGGTTTTGATTTAGGTCCACCCACTGGTTGTTAGGAGATGGAGGGCATCCATCCATCATCTTCATATCCCTAACCACAACACCCACTCCCAACCTCAATGTGTGCACAGCAAGCCCATTTCTCTGCACCCCTGCTGCATATATTTCATGCCTTTGATTTGAAGAGAGGTTACTAACCATCGTTAGCAAGCATACTTAATTAATTAGTGTTGTTATCCCTTTCCTAATTCACTGGATGATGCATGTGGGTTATGTCTAAATTACGGATCACGTGTTCTAAGATCATAGTATAATATAAGTGGTGGGTACAGTGATATTGTGGTCACAGTAGAAAAAAAAAGAAAGGAACGACTGCAACTGAACTTTCGTATTACCTTTGAGGTGAACAGGTATAAAGATCATCTCTTTTTGTTTACAAATGTGCATCTAGTATGATATAGAGGTTGGGACAATAATTTCAGTCTTTTATTATATAAAAAGATTAGCTCTTTTAATTTGTATGATAACATTACTAGTTGTTCACTGAAAAATATGAACTTACACATAATTCCACTCATGTAGCCATGTTAACTAGAACATTTTGCATGATTTATATATGTTTTTTTTAGACCAATGATTTATATATGTTGGGAAGAAAAATTTTCAAACCCCTTTAATTTGGCCATGCAAATTTAGCCTAAATATAGTATACATCCACATTGTCTGTACCTGCCAAAAGACAAATCTGTTGCTGGGGTGTTGTCATTGGTCAGGTGAGTTGTAGCTTGAATTGAATTCATCAATCCAATTGCAAGAATTGAATTCAATTTGGTGTAGAAAGAGAGGAGGAGGAGGGAGTTGGGGGCGGTGGACCCGTGCCATGGCGTAAGCTCGTGGACCACGCGAACCACCCAATGGCCAATGGCCAATGCATAGAGAGAGAGAGAGAGGAATTGGGGATGGGGCCCACCACTAATTGTTTGTTTTTTTAAGTTCATTGGGGGCGTTGATGTCACACGTGATAAATCTCTTTGCCTCCATCTCTTTGTCCTCTAATGATTTCATGATTCTGCATATCTCGCCCATTAGCTGTCACCACTCCGAAATGCATGCACTAAGCAGCACCATTACATTGCTATTGTACAGTGTCTAAATTATACTGGTAGCTTATTAGCCTCAATCACCCTCCTGTTTCTTATATATATAGTAGTAGTACCTTTTTAATTTCGCCAAGAAAAAAAATAATCTTCTTTTTAATTATTTTGCTACCTATAGCCATCTCTGAAGACAAGGTAACATGATCTAGTATAAAGAGCAGTGCAGGACAGTACATGCTAATATAATTCCATTTTTCTGAAGAAAAAAACTGAATTTTATATGCAGATATAATAAATTAATTAAATATAGCAGGAGGAGCATGGAGGCATAGGCTTTATCGTAAAGAAACAACTGGGATCGACAAGTAGCCGAAACTTGTGGTGGTTACACCAGCAAATAACTCCAAGCAGCAGCAGCAACAGTTGAGAGGAGGAGGAGGAGGAGGTTAGCTAGCTCGTCAGTATAATCCTTCTCGACAGCAACTAATAAAGGAACAAGCAAAACTATTTCTTTAGGAGGCAAACATTATTCCATATTTGGTGCTGCTGTTAGTGGGTGGTCTGAGCTTTTTTTATTTAGGCAACAAGGAGCAAGCTAGCACAACTGCTGCTTGCTAGAGAGAGCAAGAAGAAGAAGAAGGAGGAGAAGAAGAGGAGAGAGAGGAGCTCTGAGCTCTGTGCTCTCTCTTGCTGCTGCTGCTGGCTGCTGCTCCCTTTTCCTTTTGGGATTGTTACTTATTTTAATCCTGGGATCTGATTTTGTCCCCATATTGGGAGGATCGATTATCTTTCTCCCCTCCTCTCCTCTCCTCTCATCCCCTCTCCCCTATCTATCTATCTATCTTGAAGAAGATCAGCTGGCTGCTTTGGTGTCAATCGCTGCTGCAGTTCCTGTTGCCTTTGCCCTGCGCCCCATCAGGAGCACACCCTCAGGTCTCTCCTCCATTTTCTTATTGCCTTCTCTTGTACCATCTGCTCCTCCTCCTCCTCCTTATTGCAGCATCATCAGCAACGGATTGCTTGCGTATTAGAGTACCTGCATGCATGACCTCTGTTCTTGGTTCTTGGCTTCAGTTCGATGATGGTGGAATTTCACTGAATTATGGTGTGTTTCTTGCTCTTGTGGTTGGTGCTTAACGCTGGCTCTCTTGGGTTTCTGAGCTCTTCTTGCCTTGTTGGGTTAGAGAGCTAGGGTACTGCTCTTCCCTTCCATCTGAATTTTTCAGCTTCTTTTGATGTTTGGGGATTTTTTTTTTTGCTTGCTGCTGGTTTTTCTCGATGAACCGAAAGCTCAGGTGCAAAGATTGTTTCTTTTGACTGACCTTGAGGTTCCATGCCCTCAACCTCAACAAAGTTCTTGCCTTTCTTTGGTGTATAGATTCTTGTGGAGAAATTCTTGTGTTCAAAACTCATATGCTTAGTTTTCTCCGAATTATGAGTTCTTGTTTTCTTCTCGGATTGTAAAGCAACCCACTTTTTTGTGGCTTTGCCCATAATTTGAGCTTATGTACGAACAGGCTTTGCGATTGCCGACTAAATTGTCCTAGCTTTCTTTCTTTTTTTTCCCTTTCTTCCTCGACGTTTACATGGAAGCAGTCTTCAAAAAATGTTTTCATGGAAGCTGGGCTCTCAAAAGCCAAATTTCCTGTTACTTTTACCTTTTTGCAGTAGTTCTTCTGTTGAGTTACTGCACTCCAGACACTTTATGCTAAGGAAATCTTGCTTGTTTTTCATCAAAATCTTGTGCTTCTTTGTTCTGTATGTAGGTTATACATGTGCCTTGGAGTTTTCTCTTTGGCTCTACTCTCTAAAAATCTAGCTATGAAAAAGAATTTGTTTAGACTGACAAACAGGCTGCTAAGTAAGTTCATCTCTTGCAGATTTTGATTGGTAGCTGTGTTCGTAGCAATAACAGCCTGGCGGAGAATCTTTGAGAAGTTGCAGTCTATTAGTTCAACAAGGTACTCATCATGATAAATGATCATTACTCACTCAAGAGTCATATGTTCAAACCTTATCTATCCAATGCAATTCTCCTTTTCATGATACTACTGTGGTTTCCCCATGTTGCTTTTATGAAAAGAAAAGAAAACACTGGGCAGTCATTTGATTTTGGTTTATGGTGTTGTCCGGTTGTTTATCTTGGTATATAACAAGAGGAATTCACAAGTAGATATTCTTATAACATCTTGTTAGCAAAGGAGGACCACAAAGTCCAAAACTTTTTTGATCCAATCTGAAAAATGGAGGACCACTTGTGGCTTTAGCCTGCAAATCGGCATGTCACATTGTCAGTTCATATATTATCGCACTTCTCGAGCAAAGTTTTGCAGGTGACTGCATTTCTATCAGATAGAATCCTGCCAAAACTTAGCCTGAGCCCCAATTCTGATTACTCACTTATGACTGGCATTCTTTGTGTGCTTCTGCTGTATCTATATTAACAGTTTGCTCAATTAAACTTTCTTGTCTTTGTTTGTGCAAAGTGTTTTGAAGTTTTCCATTGAACTGCTTTACAAGCACTTGCCTGCAGTTATTTTTGTTGGCATCGGTGTGCTGTTATTTTACAATCTCAGAGGAGAGAACTCCTTATTCAATATTTGAACTTCCTTGGGGTTGTCTTATCAGTCCATTTCATGTACTCAATTGCAGGGAAGTTGAACGGGATCAAGTTTAGTCTGGATAACAAAATATTGATGTCCTGCTGGAATCATCAATCAAGTCAACGTCAAAGCTGGTTCTTCATATACATATATGCTTTTGCAGTAATCTCGAGCAATAAGTAGTTATAATTGCGAGATGGCTACTTACTATTCAAGCCCTGGTAGCGAAAGAGACTCGCAGACCATGTACTCAAGAGACCCGGGCAGTGCATCCTATCCTATGTCATCAGCTCTAGGGAACTTGCTCTATCTGAACAATCCATCTTCTGGACCTTATACGGAGTTCAGCGGCATTCTGCAGCCTCAGCAGAATTGCATGGAGATGCCTGGCCCTGGGCATGCTTCAGCAATGTCACAAGACCCCTCTTCAAGGGAGTCCGACATGCTTGCTTCGCACCAGGGTCAACGCTCTTTCAGCCATGTCAAAGATATGAAAAATGAGATGTTGATGCATATGATGGATGGAGCACAAGGTAGTGGCTCTGAGCTCATCCATGATGATGCCCACACTGGTTCACAGCTTGAGTTTGGTGTTCTGAATAATCACAACTCATCAAGTGTTCCATCAATGCAAAGCCAAGGGCTATCTCTGAGCTTGAACACACAAATCATGGCGCCTTCCTTACCGTACTGGTCTATAAAGCCAGACATGTTAACGCCGCAGTCTTACCATGACAACCTTAGAGGGGAAGACATGCGGATGAAGAATTTGCAGTCCGAAGCTTCACGCGCAATCCGGAACTCAAGGTATCTCAAGGCAGCACAAGAACTGCTTGATGAGGTCGTGAGTGTTTGGAAGAGCATAAAACAAAAGGCTCAGAAAGAGAAGGTTGAATCAGGAAAAGCAGATGGCAAAGAGACTGATGGAGGGCCAAAAAGTGAGGGTGTATCTTCTAATCCACAAGAATCTGGCGCTAATGCAGCACCTGAGCTTTCCACTGCTGAGAAGCAAGAGCTTCAGAACAAAATGGCAAAACTGATGGCAATGTTGGATGAGGTGAGTACTCTAGGAGTCTATTGTTTTGTACTTCTCTTTCTTTTTAAACAGAAGTGCAACCCCAATTTCTTTGAGTTGAGATTACAGTATCAATAGTTTTATAGGACTGATCCTTGGTATATGTATACAAGAGTAGATATACAGTTTACTTATAGCACAGTAATCTTAGTTAATTGATTGGCAAATCATTTTAACTCAAAAAAATATATATTTCAGGTGGACCGGAAATACAAGCATTATTACCACCAAATGCAAACCGTGGTTTCATCGTTTGATGTGGTAGCTGGACCAGGATCTGCGAAGCCTTACACAGCAGTTGCTCTTCAGACAATCTCACGGCACTTTCGGTGCCTGAAGGATGCTATCAATGATCAGATCAATGTTATCAGGAAAAAGCTTGGCGAGGAAGAGAACTCATCTGGCAAGGAGGGAAAATTAACCCGCCTCCGGTACATTGATCAGCAGCTAAGGCAACAACGTGCTTTCCAACAGTACGGTATGATTCCACAAAACGCCTGGAGACCACAGAGGGGACTGCCTGAAAACTCTGTTACAATTCTTCGCGCTTGGCTGTTTGAACACTTCCTCCATCCGTAAGTTTCATCCTTTATGCTGTTCTTTCCAGCATTCCCTCTTTTCTTTTCTCTTATCATCCTCCACAACAATTTTGCAGGTACCCAAAAGATTCCGAGAAGTTAATGCTTGCTAGGCAGACTGGCCTGACTAGGAGTCAGGTAAATATTGTTTATCTTTTTTGTGCATTGGACCATTGATCCACATTTGATGTTTTAACTTCTTATCCTAGAAGCATTTTGTGTTTCTTCAAGAGTTCAACATGTTGACTGCTTCATGCTTCTCCTGTTCTCCAGATTTCGAATTGGTTCATAAATGCCCGTGTCCGCCTTTGGAAACCAATGATTGAAGACATGTACAAAGAAGAGATTGGTGATTTAGAGCAAGACTCCAACTCTTCCTCTGACAATGCACCAAGAAGTAAGGATAAAATGGCATCTTCAGAAGACAAGGAGGATCTCAAAAACTCCAGGGCACGGATTTGCGAAACAAGCCAATTGAGCGAGTCGAGAACCAGCATTGGAGCAATGAATGTTGGCGGAGCGCCTGTTGGCTTCCAGAATGAGCCCAATCCTGATGACAGTTTCATGAACCTGATGCTGAAGGACCAGCGATCGAACGAAGTGGATGGCGGCCTCCTTCTCCACAACACTGTCGCGCAGCACTCAGACGAGAACGCCCGGTTCATGGCCTATCACTTGGCAGAGCTTGGGAGATACGGCAATGGCAATGTGTCGCTGACTCTGGGCTTGCAGCACTCCAGCAGCAACCTCGTTCCTAATGCTCAGCCAGGTTTCCCTGGTGTTAATGAGGATGACATCTACAATGCTACTGCTCCTCTTGGTGTCACCGTCGCATCTTCGGACTATGATTCGATGAATCAGATGGATCAACGGCAACGGTTTGAGCATTCACCTCTTCTGCATGATTTTGTGGCCTGAAGACAGCAGAGAAACAATCAGGACCATGGACATTAAGAGAGAATTGGGGGGCAGCATTTGTAACACCTAGTGGGAGAATAACATGCCTGAAAGGGCATGGGATTTGTAGCTTTGTAGTTGCCATTTAATACAGAAGAGGAGGTATAGCAGGAGATGTAATATAAGGTTAGATGGTGGGGGTGATAGGGTAAAGAATCATATGTAAAGATAAAATCCATCATTACTATATATATATACGTGTAAAAGCTTGTGATTTGAGCACCATATTGTAAAGTAGGCATCATATCCTATGCACACAGTCCCTCACGTGTACACACGTGCACACCAACTAAAAAATGTCACCAAAAAATCTAGAAAAAATCATACACATACTTTAAATTGTATTACACCTAGGGTTAAAATCTTAACGTCAAATTCATTATATTTTAGCCGTAACAAAAAAAACAAAAAATCTGACAGTTTTAAGGTTGCAATTTTGTCAGAATTTTATCTTTTTTGTTATTCTCTATGTAGAATGAATTTGAAGATGCGACTTTGCACGTAGATGTAATACTATTGAAAGTATATGTATGAATTTTCCTAGAATTTTTTGTGATAATTTTTAGTTGGTGTGTACACGTAAGGGCCTGTGTGCATAGGATACGCTCCCTGTAAAGTAATGGTTACTTAGGGCTGTCCAATTATACACTCTCACACTACTACTAGAGCTTTTCTGTCATTCTTTTACACGTGTAAGTGGAGCTGAAAACTTGCTGTGTCCAGCAAGTTATGCAGATTTGCGTTAAGTTCAGTTGTTTTTTTTGTGGAGCACTACAGCTCAGCTGGGTGAAAATAAACTTGAGTTCATGTTCATGTCAGTTGCCTTGTTTCTCAGGCCCCTCATGTTGAGGATGGCAACACCTGCTTCCTTCTAGTTAGGGTTTAGCAGCCATGCAAATGCTGTTATCACAATTATATTATGCATAACATTTCAGAGAATTCATATCATTCCAGCTTGCTTAGACAGTTGATCATCCTCTGCCCATACTAGCAACAGATAGAATGTGATAATGCTAGTTTAGTCTAACAGCCACTCCAGGAAGATGTCACGACGAAACACGACATAAAAGACCAGACATTTGTTTCTGTTTTGACAGCCTAAGTATATGTACACAAAAAGCAGCAAATCACTGAGCGTTTGCGTCGTTCCATCTTTCATAACACAAAAGGAGCTTCCAGTTCTGCGTGTGCTTCTTCTATCTGTAGCTGGCATTTCAGGGATCAACCGCACAGTTCCATCGACTCCCTGTAAGGATCAGCAACCAATTACAACATGGAACAAAACAACAGCCAGATTTTGTTGATAGAAAAAGATATCTTACCAATACAAATTCTCGATCTCTTCACTTTCAGGGTCCAACTCTAAAGCTCGACCAAGTGCCCTATGAGCCCTCTCATACTCCTAAGGAACACAAGTGCAAAGCCAAATCAAACAGGAGTAGAAGATATACAAGGAACAAGTGAATTGTCAAAACGCATATCTTGTCTAGTTCACCTTCAGAAACATTAGAGCTGCTCCTTGCCGATAGTAGGACTTTGCCCACTTTGGCCGTAGCTTTTCGCATGCATTGGCATCATCCAAAGCCCTTTCTCCATCACCCATGCGGAGCCAGCAAAGACTCCTGTTTGAGAACAACGTGCCATCAAACGGATCAACCTTCAGTGCCTGCAAAGAACCAAACAGTGCCAGATTTATTGCTGTTATTGCTATACCAGTTCTCAGCACTGATCGACTTGGACCAACACCCTAACCAGGTAAAATTGAAGTTCTCGGTAAAAGGGCAATTCCCACCAACTCCTCCCAATTAAACTAAAGGGATTAATGGAAGACAGATATCAGTGGACTGCTTTGTGTGTAGAGCATGCGTGTGTGTGGTGGTGGTGGGTGCTGCTACTGCTAGCTTCAGGCTACAAAAGTTTCCAGTCCACACTGTTCAGCTTATGCTCTAATATGCAAGGAGATGTGTGATAGTATAATGAGATAACCAACCAAATTTTGTGCACTGGAAAAGTAAATGAACAACAAGATCAACTTCATGGAGAAAAAGAAACAAGGTGAACCATGTAAGGCCTGTTTGGGCAAATCGATAGGTGGGTTTTAATTCAATACTAGTTTCTTATTGTGTAGTGTAAACACCTCCAATCTTCAGTTAAATCTCAAATATCATAAAAGAATCTTCCAATAGAGTTTTTTTTTCCCTGTGTCTTCTGGAGTCAGAAACACAGTAGCAATAACATATTGTGTCCGCCAGATGAAGATACACAAGTAACGGCATATACAATGAGGAATATGGTCCAATGATGTACCATGGGAATGGTTCCGAAGAATGTACCTGAGTGTAGAACACTGATGCATTTAGATAATCCTGCTTCTTAAATGCAGCATCCCCTTGTTGTTTCATGTCAGACCTTCTCTTTTTGATAAAATTATCGTCCTGAGTAAATAATATCTAAAATTAGACATATATTCAAAGATCTGATGCTAGCAGTGAAGAAACATATTACAACAAGAAGTTAAGGTGAAGTGAAAGGGCTAAAAAAACAGATCCAATCAATGCATTGTTTCAGATTCCTGGTACTCACTTGCAAGTTCCACAGAGAAATGTGCAATGCTTCAGGAATCTTGCTTTTAAAGTAATAGTGTTAATCCATAAAACATATTGGTTTACACTGAGTGGCTGCCGACATTGCACAGAAGACCAGGATTGTTGCAAGATGCACAAGAAAATTGGTACATACCTCTAGTTGCTTGATTTCTGACTGTACATGATTAATTATTCCATCAACACTCCAATTTGCCACAGTTGGAATAGCAGAGCTGAAAGGAAAGAGAATCTCAACATCTTCCCGTGTGCCATACTCAGCAGCCAGCTCTATTGGCATTCTCCCGAGCTGTCCAACAAATGAAGAATGAAATAGAAATATTGAAAATTTGAAATAAAACAAGTAGCAAAAAGCTCTTCTTGATGTTCAGGATATATGCTCTTCATAGTGATAATATAGATTAATGAAAGAGTAGCCTAGTTCCATTTTAATGAAATGGTACCTCTCCTAGACAATCATGTAAACAGCAAACTTATTAATCCATTTCCTTTAGAACAGACCAAGGTGGTGCTAGTATGAGACAGATATCTAGGCATACCTAACCAAATTAATAAAGACATGGCAAAAGGAAATAAAAAGGAAACAGTAAAAAACTTATGCATGAACATACTGTGGCATTTGTTCATAAATTAGTATCAAACCGTTTACTACTGAAGCAGATATCACCGGTGTGACAAAGGAGAAGGCTTACCCTGTCAGGAACATTTGGGTTTGCACCAGCTTCCAACATGCATTTAATAGCTTCAGTTAAGCCTTTCTCAGCAGCTCTTACCAAATGATTATTTGGCCCCTCAACTTTCACTTCAGCTCCAGCCTATTAAATTCAAGTGTACAGCATAAACGAACATATGGTTTCTCCTTATAATTGATGCTTTTATACAGAGGTAAACTACACCCACCACTTTAGAGAAACCTACAGCCATATAAAGCAGGGAGAGCTATACCTGAACCAACAGCTTCACACAGGACACAGAAGAGCTGGTTAATGCCAAGTCTAAAGGTGCACCAAGTGCCTTGTTTGTAACCTTGTTGGGCTGGAAAAAACAAAGAATATCAATTGTCATGCAAAGTAATGACAGTCCAAAAGAAAGAAGAATTCTGAAGGAAAAAATGTGCTGAAGCTTATTCTGTAAAGTGTATTTTATATGCTTGTCCTATTGCTTTATCAGAGTTTCTGTTGTGTGGGCCCCTTCTCCCACGCCTGGGTTAGCTCACACATTAACTGTGAGATGCTGTGTACAAGTGGGAAGAAAATAACGAAGGCCACGGCTTAGGGGCAAAGGAGAACAGATTCATGCTGAAAGCCAACAGAGAAATGAAAGCAATCGTACATCAGCATTGTGCTCCAAAAGGACCTTGACAGTGCTATCATATCCTCTGAAAGCAGCAAGAGCCAGTGGTGTCCCCATTTCTGATTCTGCATCAACATTAACTCCTCTAGAAAGCAGAAATTTTGCTACTTCAGAGAACCCTGAATAAATAGGTGGAAAACCAAAGGTCATAAAAATATATGGGCAAACTGTTATAGAGGAATCAAGCTTCAGCATCTAAATATAAACAGCAATTTTCCAATTGGCATAATGAAACACCAGTGGTTATCATACTAAGCAAAGGATCATTTGGGGGCAAACTAATTTTAATGGCTATAGTGAAGCAATGCGTGAAAAAACACATGCAAAAGATGATCCCACAAGTGATAGTGTAAATACAATTGCTTCCAAAAACTTATAGCAATTTAATGACACAGGAAATTTTACGAAACTTAGGCCAGAGGATTTTATTTAACCTGGAAAGCATCTTAAATTTTTCAAAAGACTACATGACATTGATGGATATGAGAAGCACATCAGAGTAGACCATCCTTGTGCAATTTATGGTTACAAAAGAAAATAAAAGCACCAGTAAACATTTGCATCTAGCGATCACAAGCTAATCGCAATATTAGTATTCCCAATTAGGCTTGAATAGCTATCAGACTAAAACATTTTTCTATTATTATTTACAGTTCTCCCTGATTTCAACATAAGGATCTCCGGCTTAATGTTCAATACTACAAATTGGATCCATCGCAAAAGAATAAATCAAGGGAATGGCAGAGTTTCTTACAGTGAAAACATGGATGTTCTAGCAGGATGGGCTGGCAGACAACTAACTAAGACAGGAAAAGGATAATCCTAAGGGCATATCAGAGGCCAAGCTATGTTGATACCTTTTACTGCAGCTGAGTGAAGAAGAGAGACATTTCCCGTAGAGCGAATTTGATGCACATCAGCGCCATGATCAAGGAGGTATCTGGTGGCAGGCAGGCGACCATGGTAGACGGCATGCTCCAGGGGTGTGAATCCTAACAACAAGCACACACAGTTGAAGATGGAAGAACAAATCGTCGAGCCAAGCAAAGCATATCCAAGAACATGTTTTCAAGATGCAAGCGAACTGGAGTAAGATTATTACCCTGAGCAGTGTCGGCCTTGTTGACGTCCATTTTGACCTCCTCTACCAGATACCGGTAGGCCGGCACCTTGCCGAGCCAACCCAGTGCGTGAAGGGCGTTCATGCCGAGGAAGCTTGTGTTAGCCACAGTCGCCTCGATCCCTTTGCCGTCCTCGTCCAGCTCCTTTGCAATCCCTTCACAAACCAAGAAGAAAAGGGAGACATTTTAGGAACATAACGAAACTTTCGAGCTGTATATACACGAAGTTGCAATCTTTGGGTGGTTTTGTTCCCAGATTTTAGTCAAAAATTAGAGAAGAGCACCCCCCCACCCCCACCCCCCAAGAATCCGTGGCACAAACAGATCAACATCATACCAGAAGAATCCAGCGCAAGCACCCACACATGAAAACCCCGCAGCCATGTTCAGCAAGAAATTCGTACCAAATGCGATGCAGAAGCAGAACCCAAAGGGGGGAAAGAAAATGGGTTCTTGGATGTGGCTTACTCTTCATTTCGCGGACGTCCCCGTAGTGGGCGGCGACGAGGAACGCGGCCCCGCGCGGCCACGCGTCTCGATCTGCACGGATGGAGCAATGGAAAAGATGAGATTATTAAGAACAAACTGAAACAAACGATCGATCGCTAGGGTTTAGGGAGGGAGGATGAGGGAATGGATGGATGGATCACCTCTGCCGAGGAGGAGCTCGAAGGCCTGAGGCAGCGCCATGTCCAGGTCGTCCATCACCCTCACCGGAGCTACCGGAGGAAGCTTCGAATGCGATCGATTGGGAGAAGGAGGAGGAGGAGAAGAAGGAAGGAAACGAAACCGAGGAGGAGAAGAGAGAGAGGAGATGGGGAATAAAAAGGGCGGGAAAGAGAGCAGAGGGCCGCAGGCGAGGGACCCAATGGGCGCTCGACACGTGCCCCACCGCTCTGACACTCCTTCAGTCTCGCCTCGGCTTTTCGTTTCATCAGTAGCTTTCGAGTTACGCTACCTACCATACGGATACGGAGTTATGAATTTTGAATTCGAATTTTGCTACCTCACCTCATTACTAAAGAAATACATTTAGTAAAAATGCCGTTGTATATTTGTAATTTCATACTACTCCGGTCAAACAAGTCAAAACCCTGTTCAAATCTCAATGTATCAGAGATTCAGGATTCAGAAAGTCTCATCAAATAGATTCTACTATTACAGATAGTGAACACAAACTCAGCCACCATTTCCCACAGCTACTTGGCATTAAACAGTTTTTTGAGTCTTCGGAAAAAACTTCTTGGAAAAAGAAATGCAGTATATAACTAACACACTCGTATTCATTATTTAACCAAAGGTACAATGGACAGTTAAAACACATTCTGAAAGCTTAGTAGAGATAAGTTGACAGAAAGACACCACAAAACACAGATATGATATCAGTGCGATAGTCTTTAGTACAAGCCATGGAGGAATACATTTGTGCTCCAAACAATTGCATAGCCTGCTCATTCTGAGCATCATCATATCAAAAACACAATATAAGTATCATTGCTCTAGTTCATTCAGATAGAGTTTCCATGTTATTCATGAACCACAGTACACATATGCTCCACACGACCACATCTATTTCGTATATACAAGAATTCTATCAACACTTTGCGCAAAAGAACCACTTGATTCAGACTGGGTCGTGTGTGGAGGCAAGGTAATGCACAACATCAGAAAGCAACTCAGGAAATCATTCCTCTTATTACAAGCACAGCAATATGATGGCACAATCCTAGAATGTGATGAGGCTTGCAATCACAAGAAAACCAACCAGGATGAGAAGCGCCTTCAGGTACACATCCGCCTGCTGTTGTTGCCCAGGCGGTCCATGGCGGGGAGCAGCAGCAGCATGGGCATGTCCGCCGTGGAACGCGTGCCCATGACCGTGACCATGGCCGTGTCCATATCCGTAGGGAAAACCAGCAGGCTGCCCATAGGCGGTTGCATCTGGGAACCCATGGACTTGGAAGCTGAGCAGGGGGAACAAACCCCCAAATGCCGCCGAGAAGGTGTAATTCCCCCACCGTGCATTGGCTAGTGGGATGCCTCCACCCATGAACCAAGGGTTGGGGTTGGCATTGGGGAAGTGGGTGTTAGGATTGGCCTGCGGAGCCGTGGCAGGCCTCTGTCCAGCTGGGCGATTAGGAATGTCAGCCCCAGGGACGTTCTTTGACCTTGGGTCAACACGGTCCTTACCACGGCCATAGAGGGGGACAAGCTTATCCTCCTCGACAACAGCCTTGCAGACCGGGCACTCAGGTGAATGCGAGTGGATGTGCAGCCACTTGTAGAGGCATGGCCAGCAGAAGAGGTGGCCACAGAGCGTGACAATAGGCTCCTGCGGAAGCTCAAAGCATATGTTGCACTCGAAGCTTCCCCCAGAATCGGCACCGCCGCTGCTGCTGCCACTTGTGGATTCCCCAACATTGGCTGCCATAGTGGGATGAGATGAGCTGCAATGGAGGAAATTGGTACGCTCGTCAGCAACACAGAGTTGGCATGATGGAACGTACAATTGTAGTTCCAACTCTTTTGGAGTGCAAAATTATTATAATCTAGGGCAGGGGCACCACTTTTGTGTGCTAAAACAGGGAAAGAAAATGGAAAAGAATTAGAGCAAAAATAAAAAAAAAAACCCGTAGTTCAACAACTTGAGGATTTAACATGTCTGCTTTGCAAAGAAACTGAAGTATTCGTCATTTGTTCTCTTGAGTTAGTATTATGTAGCTGTGACTGAACTTCCTAGCGTTTATCTGGAATATCATTTCTATGATATGGACATGAAAGTTGGTTGTGACAATTTTCTATATTTAAGGTGTGGATATGCAGGAAGAGGTTCGGCGTGTCGAAATATTAAAACCGCTGACTATGATGGATGATTTGGAAGTTGAGAAGCGGTTTACATTTTGGCCGTTGTGTGTGGTATGGAATGCAGGTATTGGGATTCAGACCAAGTCTAATCTAGTCTAGCTGAGAAGATTGAAGCATGTCTCTAGTACGACAAGAAGAAGAGAAAATGATGTAAACTGGCTGCTGGTTCCTGATAAATGCAAACATGAACCGGGGCTTAGTTCTAGACATCGTTTCCTATAGAGATCGATCTGAATATGAAGCGGCAGAAGCAAGCAACTCGAATCGATGAACAGTAACCCCCGCACGCATGGGCAGAAACAAACTAGGTTATAGGGATCGGTGATGGGCAGCAGCAGCAGCACAGCAGTTGAAGTGCAGCAGCCAACCAGGGCAGCAGTAAGAGTGGAAGAAGAGAAATCCATGGAGGGGGAGATCCGCTGCGGGCGATCCGATCTAGCTGCTCTAATCTAATCTAATCTGGAAAGTAGGAAGAATCTTAATCGCGCAGAGGGTACGTACGTGAGGCCGAGCAAATCAAGCTCGCGAGGAGGTAGAGAGGATAGAGGCGGATGACTCACCGGCGGGCGGCGGAGGAGGAATCGCGTCGACGGAGGAGGATTCGCCGCCTGCGTGCGCCGCAGAGGAAGACGAAGAGGAAGAGGAAGGCGGAGAAGGTTCGAGGCGGGCGAGGGGATCGGGTCCCGCATGGGTGGGTGGGTCCCCCTCTAATCTTTTTCTTTTTTTCTCACTAATTTTATATAACTCTTTTAATTTTACCGTAACTACTATAGTACTCCTAATAGTAAAAAAATTAATTATGCGGCCACATGCTTTTGTTTGCAAAAGTATTGAGCCGACAATCTATCTTGTGAAGGCCCAACAGATGTTGTGTGTGTTCTCAATGGGCTTCCATTAGGCCCATCGTACCGTATTCTTCTTCTGGACTTAGTATTTCTTTCTCTCTTTTTTTTTCATTTTGGAAAGGATTCATATGCTGTGTGTGTATCATTGGTCGATCTATATACGCGGATTGCGTTCATTCTACTGTAGTAGAAAGTTTTTCTGTGTCAACTAATCGATCGTGGTTTCCTTCCTTAAAACCACAAAACAAAAAAAAAATCAACTCGTCCTCATCCAATTCCAAATTAATCCTTGCTTCAAATGTTTTAGAGAGCCGGGGGTCAATTCAAAGTTCCTCATGCCATGCGTCTTGTTTGCTGCCATACGTACCTACGTAGCCTGCTTCTAGAATCTATGGTTTTTCCTTTCTTTCTTTCTAGAGCTTATTAAGAATCCATATCCAGAAACCAAGATAAATGAAATTAACATATATAAATACATCGTTCGGACCCATTCCCTATTCAAAACCAGTAATTAAATCAAAACGTGCGTGCGTTTGGGTCCATATTAGTAATTTTTCCCAGTTTTATAAAAGATTAATCTAATTGATCGGAGTGTATCATGCATCAGACGCTGAAGAACGCAACGACGAACACGTGCGTGTCGATATCAAGTTGAGATCGATGTCGCCTCATCATACTATAGCCAACCAACCGTCTATAGCTACTACCTAATACTCCTCCTTAATTAACTCTGTGCTCACATATTCTTTACTCTTATGTATACTCTAGTACACCCTCTGTTTTTAAATATTTTACGCTGTTAACTTTTTAAAATATGTTTGACCATTCGTATTATTTAAAAAAGTTATGTAATTATTAATTATTTTTCTATTATTTGATTCATTGTTAGATATACTTTCATGTATACATATAGTTTTACATATTTTATAATTTTTTTAATAAGACGAACAGTTAAACTTATGCTAAAAGTCAACGGTATCAAACATTTTAAAACGGACATAGTAATTAACAAGAAGCTAAGTAATTAACTATCAGAATGAGACATCGGAAGGCTCATGAAGGCGTGATAGAAAGCTGGCGGGGCCAGGTGTGTGTTCCACGTGTGGACATGCAACCCGACCTGCAGCCACACACATTAACAGTGCAGCTTAACTTCATCGTCAATATAACTGGTCGATCCTGCACTCACTGTACGTGCCATATTTATATATACGGAATCACTCTTGATTGAAAAATTAAGGTAAAATCTTACAGATTTATAACATTATATCTGTTTCACGATTCGTGCTCTAGTAAATTTCTCTTTCAACTCTAACAACCACGTTAATCTTTAGCAAATGGCAGCAACAACCCTGACTCAAAGGACAAGAGGTGCCGGATTAAGATGGCAAGAGGGTGAGCAGAGGGGGGAAAGGGGAGAGTTTACCGACTTTAGAGGGATGACCGTGGATGACGGAGAACTAGTGGTGGGCGATGGACTCCGATGGGTGGCACCGCCAATGTCGCGTGAGGTGGAGGAGGGCAGTACGGTGGGCTAGCATCAGCGGCGGGAACAAAACGTGACGGATCCGGTGGCGTGCAGTGGGAGGGAGAAGGGGACGGGGAGAAAAATAATAAGATCATTGTTATGCACAAATCTCGAAAGCATATCTAATAGTCCAAAATTCAAACGATATGGAACGGGATTTTCAATCACAGGATATATAGACAATCCCATATATATATATATATATATATATATATATATATATATATATATATATATATATATATATGTAGCTTAATTAATTAGCATCCTAATTAATTATTAAGGTAGCTGGCTAAGCCTGAAGAAATCTTCATTACTAGTCAGCCGGCCAGCGCTTGGTCGCCGTCGTCGTCGTCGTCGTCACGCCGGCCCAACCTGACCTCCGCTTTTCTCCCTCTCCGATCGGTCCATGTCTGGGCTACCGCATGTTGTCTACGTCCCCTGCTTGCTTGCTTTTTTCGTAATCTGAAATCTGAAAGTTTCAGTTGCTAGTATATACAGTAGGTAGCTCCGATCCTATCCGTCTCCATCGACGGCGCAACTGACATTGCACAATTCAGAGATGCTGTGTGTGTGCCACTCATTGTGTAGAGTAGCTCACTCACTGTGTACATGGTTTTTCTTACTAATTTCTTCATTCAGAAAACGATGGCTTGACTAGTCTACTACTGCAGGTTCATTTTTCTTCAGAAAAAAAAAGGTGGTGTGCATGCTTTGAAGGCGACATTCTTCTTAATTTCTTTCTACAGCATCGTCACTGTGTTCGTTTCTGAGGTGATTTTGGTTGTTAATTTTGTCTGCGAACAAAGGTAGAGAAAAAGTACGTGGATTGCTGCCTTATGCTTCTTGTCAAGATGAACTCCACACTTCTGTGCTCCACTGATTGATTGTTTTTTCTCCCCATTGCTTTATGATTACCAATAAAAACTGAGCTTCTCAGGAGTCTTCTGTACTCTTTTTCTTTGGGCTAATTAATTATTTAGTCATTATGGATTCCTTTAATTCTCAAAAGCGAAAGGTTGGTAGGGAAGCACAATCCTCTCATTTCTGAAAAGAACAATCCACTGCTTGTTTTTGGAAAGAATAATACGGAGTATAATATAACCTTCTTTCATATCATGGATGCTGCCCAGGCATCAAGAATCTCCTCTTCTCTTTTTGCGGTATTATGCTTCTGCCGCAACAGATCACAAAACTCTTTTCAGACTCCAAGCACCTTAAATCAGTGACAACATGACTTCTCCTCTTAGGTCTATTTTTAGGCCCCATTTGATTTGCCAAAATATAAGGGATTTGGCAATACAAATAAATAGACTATCCCTTGTAATATGAGATGGAAGTAATAGGAGTTTTATAGAATTTCAATTCCATAAGATTTTATTTTTCATATGCAGTTTTTTTTAAATAAAGGATAGGACAGTATTGAATCATATGAAAATGTCTCAATATATGTACAAGTTTTAGAGGAATTTTAATATGAGTTCCAGCCCTATATTTACAATCCTATCAAAATAATGTGTTTTTTTATATTCCTCCATTTTGTTAATAGTGCCTTTGAAAGGAGCCCTTAGCTCCAAAGGAAATATCTAGCCTGATGTAAATAGAATAAATTTGATGGAAAAAGGGGTAAAGCTTAGATATAATAGATTGCAACCCCAAAGCAAAATCCATGAAATATACAATATTTGATACATGAAAGAGATATATGGAGGTGAAACAAGTGAAAAACAAGCAGCTAACGACGAATTGACAATTGTAACCTGGAAAAAAAAAAGCAACCGCCTCTCTGGACGATGAGGAAAAAGAAAATTCCTTGATTGAGTTGATTCTAGTATTCCACTTAACTCTATCCACGTTCTAGAACGACGACGTTGGATGATCATGAAACAACGTAACCACCTCATGTCATGCATCTAGAAAATCGTTGCCCTCTGATCTTCTGGTAGTAATAATTTCTTGTAATGCAAATCGTGACTGACTGACTGACTGAATGAATTCAGGCAGTTGGCACACAGGTTTTGTGCTCTCAAACTCTGATGAGAAACACCAAAAGGCAAAAGGAGAAGAGACAAATAAGAAATGATCATCAAGCCAGCACTTGTTGAAAGCCAGATGTCTTGTGTCCTTTTCCTCTCAGGCTCTAGGTCGGTTGATGATGATGCATGCTATATTCCAAGCTCATGCTTTGACATATATCTGCTAGTTTGTTGGAACCAGATTAATTGCATAATCTGCTACTTAATTAAGCCATGGCCTACATATCCTTCTGATGAGTACATGAGCTGTTTTGTAAGCACATACAGATCGCAAGAGGGTGTCCATGAAAAGACAGAGGAAATGATGCAATGGATTAAATTAAGTGTGTGCTTGTTAAATCGAGGACACGAGATAATCAAATGAAAGAAACGGTGCCGACTGACGACCTCATCGAAGACCATCCTCGTGTGGAAACGTTAAACAATATACTCCTAGGCTAGCTAGGACCATTCTTCAGTTGCAATCCTAACTGCTCTACCCTTTTTCTCAACATCTTTTTAATTTGCAAGTTTTTTTTTTGAAGACAGGCAAAAGCTTTGCCTTGTGTATATTAATAGAGTAGAAGAAAAATAAACAAGGGTATATATAGGGTTAGCTGAGGAAAAAGACTAGCCCGCAAAAAAGAAAAAGAGCTAAGTGATATCTCCCAGGATTCCAAACTCCTGTAGGGTTGTTGCCCCTGCTTTGACCCATGTTCTTCCTTCCTCCTTGATCTTTGCTAGGATTGAGGACGGTGATGACGCAGAGTTTCGGAAAATTCTTGCATTGCGTTTGCACCAGATTTCCCACAAGACTAGGATAATCATAGTCTTTAGAGGCTTGCGGGGGGTGTTTGGGGACTCCGCTACGAGAGTCCACGACTGCCCAACAGAGTGACAAGTTTCCCAGCTACCCATCTAAAGGTCGGTGCCTGTCCATCTCTGGATTTATGTCCATATTCTCTTTGTTAGCCTACATTTGGCCAGGAGGTGTAGGGCCAATTCATCCACCGTGCAGCAGAGTGGGCAGATCTTTTGGTTTTGCCATCCTCTTTTCTCCAGTCTGTCTGCCGTCCAAACCCTGTTTTGAGTGACCAACCAGGAGAAGAATTTGCATTTTGGCGGCGCCCAGGCCTTCCAGATTGATTGGTTGAAGACGGATCGCGCAGCCCCGAGGAATTGGAGTCTATAGGCCGATTTTGTAGAGTACTGCCCGTTTGCTGTGAGGTTCCATCGAATGTTGTCTTGATTTTCGTTTAGCGGCCTCATGTTTCTAATCACTGTCCAGAGGCGGACATACTGTTGGAGGTGGCTTGCCTCGGTGATACGAGATATTTCGATGTCTCGGATCCAGTTGTTTTCTGATATGGCATCGCTCACTGTTCTGTTCTTTCTTCTAGAAGCCAAAAAAAAAATATCCGGGGCGATCTGTTTCAGAGTTTGATCATCCAGCCATTTCGAGCTCCAAAATCGTGCAGTTTTGCCATTGCCCACCGTTATTGTTGTTGCGGCCGTGAAGAGATCTCTATCTAACTTGTTGCACGGTAGCGCCGTCCCCACCCAGGGTTTTTCTGGTGCTACCCATTCATTCCAAAGCCATCTGAGTCGCAGTGCTGATGCGAATTGTTGTAGATCCATGACTCCAAGACCACCCAGGTCTTTAGGCCTGCAGACTCTTTTCCAATTTACTCTGCATTTTCCGCCAGAGATGTTTTCGCCCCCCGCCCAAAGAAACTTCCTCCTCATTTTGTCAAGTTCTTCTATGGTTCCATCTGGCAGCTTTAGAGATGTTAGGTGGTAGATGGGCTGTGCAGTGAGGACCGATTTTGTCAGGCAGATTCTGGCGGCGGTCAACATTAATTTCCCTTGCCAAGGGGCGAGGCACGATCGACACTTATCCATCAAAGGCTGAATATGGACTTTCTTTAGCCTACCTACCACAAGGGGTAGGCCAAGGTACTTCATGGGAAAGTTTGTTAGGTCTACTGGGAAGATGTCGGTAATGCTGGACAGATCAATATTGTCACATCGGATTGGGGCAATTTGGCTTTTGCTCATGTTCGTTCGGAAGCCGGTCACCTGCCCAAAGTCGCTTAGGATGCCAGTCAGATTTGTCATGTATTGGACGCTTGGATTCACAAAGATTGCCGCGTCATCCGCGTAGAGGAAGGTTCTGAACCTGGGGGCTCTCCCCCTAAGTGGGGATAGATGCCCTAACTCCGTTGCTCTCTCTAGGAGGTGGTGGAGTGGGTCAATGGTGAGGATGAATAGAAGCGGCGAGAGGGGGTCTTCCTGTCTGAGGCCTCTTCCATGCTTTATAGGCGTTCCTGGGCACCCATTGAGCAGGATCCTTGTTGTTGAAGATGCAAGAATGTTGGAGACCCAATTGGTCCACCTGGATGTGAAGCCTTTTCTCTGGAGGAGATCGATAAGGTAATCCCATCTCACCGAGTCAAAAGCTTTGGTTATGTCCAGCTTTAGGAGGAGAGTCGGCGTTCTTGTTTGGTGGAATTTCCTCGTCAAGTTTCTCACATACATAAAGTTGTCGTGTATGCATCTTCTCTTGATGAAGGCACTCTGGGCATGACTGATCAGGGAGCCCATATGCGGTTGTAAACGTAGGGCGAGCACTTTTGAAATAAGCTTCCCGATTCCATGAATGAGACTAATTGGCCTGTAGTCCCCCACGCATTCTGCCCCATCTTTTTTTAGTATGAGCACCACATTTGCCGAATTGAGAATCGAGAGGCTATTGCTTCGCAAATGGTCGAAGGAGTGAATGACCACCATGATGTCATCTTTTATCGTTTCCCAGCAGGCTTTGTAGAAAGCTCCTGTGAAGCCATCCGGGCCCGGGGCTTTGTCGCTGGGAGACTGCTTTAGCGTCGCGTGAACCTCCTCTTCGGTAATGGGGCCATTAATTGCGGAACAGTCGGCGGCCGGCAATCGTAGGACATCCCAGTCAAGGTCTTTTAAGCGTGAGCTTGGGCGTGCCATGAAGTTTTGGAAGTGTTCTTTGATAGCGGTAGCTTTTTCCTCATGGTTTAATTTCCACATGTTCCCCACTCGTAGCCTTTGGATAAAATTTTTCCTTTTCCTCGCATTCATCCTCAAGTGGAAAAATTTCGTGTTTGCATCCCCCTCTTTAAGATAGGTGATTCGTGCAGCTTGTTTTTTACGGGCTCTTTCCACAACTGCAATCCCCAGTACTCTATCTTTGAGGCCCCTTCTTAGTGTGAGTTCGGCTTGGCTCATTTGTCTTGACTCTTGGGCTATATCGAGTTGTAGAATAACCTCGAGCGCCATGTGGAATTGTAGCTTCCCCTGAGAGATGAGCTTCTTGCTCCACGATCTTAGGCTGTTTGACGTATGTCCCAGCTTGTGAAAGAGTCTATGGTGTGCTTCATGGTGGGATTGTGGGGTTGATCAGGCTTCTGCTACGACCTCTTGGAAGCCTGGGAGCTGAATCCAGAAATTCTCGAAACGGAATGTTCTCGTTCGTGGAGTCTCTCCTTGCCCCGTTAGCATCAAAGGGCAATGTTCAGAGAGTGAGGTAGAGAGGGCATGCAGTAGGTGTCTCTCAAAGGTTGTGTCCCAGCTTGCATTGCAAAAGAAACGATCCAGCTTGACCAAGGTCGGGTTATCTTGTTCGTTGCTCCAGGTGTAGCGTCTATTCTGAAGTGCGATCTCCTTGAGTTCGCAAGCGTTGAGGGTTTCTTTGAAAATTCGCATCTGCCTGCGGTTGAGGTTGATGTTGTTTTTGTCTAAAGCCTTGTAGATTATATTAAAATCTCTTAGCACTAGCCATTTTGAATTGTCGGCTGGCTTGGTGTCGCGTAGTTCTCTCAGGAAGGCTTGCTTTGCACTATCTCTGGTTGGCCCGTAGACAACCGTGAGAAGGAAGGATGTTTGGCAAGCTTTTAAGAAGACTGTGGCCGAGAGTGAGAAGGTTCGTTGCACGAAATCTTTGAGGTCGACAAAATCATCATTCCAAAGGATCAGGATGCCACCTCTTGTTCCTAGCGGTCCTGTTGCCGGCTTGAACTGGAAGGAGCGCATGCGTCCCCCACCGAGGGAGCTTGCCATTCTAGCATCTATATTGCTCATTTTAGTTTCTTGGAGACAGACGATGTGGGGTTTAGCATCTTGGAGGGTCTCTTTTACCGTCACTCTTCTGGCTGGTCTATTCAAACCGCAGACGTTCCAAGAGAGGATGTCGATGACCGGATATGTCATGAGAGACAATCTTTCTCAAGGGGGGAGTTGTGCACAGTGCATAAAACTAGGTTGAGATTGTAGGGAGACATCTTTACAGGCCTCTGCTTTGGCTGTATACAGCCCATTGAGTTGTTTTGTGGCGTTTTCACCTGGGTTATCAGCCTTGGCGTCGCTGGGTGGCCCAAGAAGTGGCGGTCCAGATGGGGGCAGCAAGCAGTTTGTTGTTGGGCCTTGCCGGTGCACTGGGTCAGCCCAAGCAAGATGGTCACGTGGAGATGGGCCAGAGCAACTTGTCGTTGGGCCAACAATTCGACGGTGGATGATGTTCCGGTGTCGTGCGTCGCCGGTCGCCGCGCCCGCCGCGGCGCCCATCGCGTCGCCTTTTAGATGTTGCGTTGTCGACCAAAACTGGCCTGGGAGGGCTTGGGTTCATGTCGCCGTCTGGCGGTGTGCACACCATGACGATGAGGGTGAGGAACGTCGGCGCCGCGTCGGCGGCGTACATGGCGATCGTCGCCGAGCCCCACGGCAAGTCGGTGGCTGTGCGGCCGAGCCGGCTGGAGATCACGGCGGTCGGGGAGGCGTTGGAGTTCGCCGTCACGTTCCGAGCCAAGGAAGGGTCGTTCCTGCCCAGGGAGTGCGTGTTCGGGTTCGGGCGGCTGGTCTTGTTTGCGTCGCTCTTGTCTCTCGCGTTCGATGCCGGTGGGGCAAGCCGGCCAGCGAGCTTCGCTATCGTCGTCGTCGCGGTGGCCTTGTGCTAACACTGACATCGTTAGGGTGCGGAATTGCGGCACCAAGAGGGGAGAGGTCGGTTCGCGAAATTGCTGCGAATAGATAGTGCAGCCTTGGAAGGTAACGTCGCTGCTCATGATCATGCTAATGGCGCGCGTCCAAGTCTCACGCTGATGCGAACGAGGAAAGTAAAATGGATACATGGAGATGGTCTACTCCGGTCGCCAGGGCGCGGGACAGAGCTCTATCACGCCGCGGCTATCTCCTCCTGGCAGCCGATGTCGGAGGGACCCAGGTACATTGCCAGGGCTGAGTCTGCTGCCTTCATGTCTTCCTTGTCGAGGCCGAACAGCTGCGCGAGGGCATCAATGGCGTCTTGCGGCAGAGGCGTGTTAAACATCGCCTTGAAGTCGGCGATAGCCTTCTCAGTGAGGGCCCCCTCTGGCGGTGCCAGTCCCATGCGTTGGCAGAGGTTGATCTGCGCCCGCAGTGACATCGGCAGTCCAGCCAGTGGCTGCTGCGCCAGCCTAGGGCTCCTCCTCCGCCCTTCTCCCAACGTAGCAGTAGCCACGGTCGGCATCTGAAGGTCGCCGGCGCGGTCAGTGAGCGAGTTCGGCATCTGCAGCTCGCCGGCGTGGTCGATCAGCACCTGCGGCGTGGAGAGGATTGCAGGCGTGGAGAGGATTGCAGGGGGGAGCTCTTTGAACAGGGCACATGGTGGGGTCGGCGTTAGCTGGGCGGATTCGAAGATTACTTCATCATCTCCATCCATCGCCGTGGGAGTGAGCGGCGTCGGCGTTGCCTGATGCAGCGGTTCCGGCGACAATGGCTCGTTCACCGACATCGCCTCGAACAGGGACGTCACAATGTTGTACTCTGCGCTCAGGGCTGGCAGATGCTTCTTTGTGGGCGCGTCATTTGCCGTCAGCCATGCCGTCGGAGTCATGGGCTGCACTTGATCTTCCAGCAGTGAAGGAGTTGCGGAGGGCGGTGCGGTTAGTTTGTCGAGCGCCACCGCCACGCCGGCCGCCACGAGTATTTGCCGCAATGCCCCCTCCACCGAGGCGGCAGTGATTGCCTCGTTGATGCGGGTGAAGACCCGCGCCGCCGGAATCGTCGCGGCGGACCGCGCTTCATTCCCCTTTTCGACGCGAGGGCGTCGCAGCGGGAGGAGAGGCCCCTTGTTGCGTGGGGGCAAACTCGGCTGGATGACCCGCGCTGGTGCCATCATGACAGGGTTGAGGACCGCTGGGGGTGGGTTGCCCCTGTCGTGGTTGTTGGCCCCGTCGTCCTTGCCGCCGCAGTTTGCTTGATGGCGTTGCCCGTCGCGTCTTCCCGTGTCGCCGCGGTCGCGGGCACGCGGCGAGCGCGTGCGTTCCCGCCTGAAGTTGACGTCTGGGCCACGAATGCGGCCCCTTCCGCGCGCGACATCACGTCCCCCGTTGTCGCGATCATCATTGTCGTCGTCGCGCCGTCCTCCACGTCGGAGGTCATCTGGGTGGTCGCCGTTATACCTCCTGTTGCACCCGCGACGGTCATCGTGGTCATCCTGGCGCCTGTCGCGGTGCCCCTCCTCTTGCCTTCTTCCGCTGTCTCGGCCAATGGCGTCCCTCACCGTTCTGCTACCTTGGTCGCGAGCCTCCCTCTGGAAGGCGGCGATGTTGTCCTCCACGCCCTCCGCGCGACCTTGGCGGAAGGTGAAGGTCCGCGGCGGATGCGGGTGGTGGGGGAAGTTCTCGAAGAGGCGCGGCGGGGCTCGCTCGCCGTCAAGAACCCCCAGGTGCCACGGCGGCAGGGTGCGCATCGCCGGCCTGCAGGACTTCGGGTTGCGGAGGTCGACGGCCGCCGCGGTGTAGTCGTGGATCTCCTCAATATGGAAGAGAACCGGGTGCTTGACCTCTTGTTGCCAATGCTCCGGCGGCGTCTCCGAGATCGTGATCGACTCGAGGAGCAGATCACGGGTTTGGCGCGTGATTGTCACCCACACGCGCTTGTGGATGCGGCTCGGGTTTGGAGTCCATGCCCAGAGCGAGATCACCCTCGTGTCGCCGGCGTCGACAGGGTGGACGAGGTCGGTTTCCACCAATTCTAGGGTGCATGTTCGGCTGCGCCATTGGATGAAGTGGACCTCAATACCTCGGCCCTTGGCGAAGCCCTGCTTTACCACCTCCTCGCTGCTTGAACTTGAGGAGGAAGGCCTCCGGATAGTGGAGTGACACAGCAAGCTCTCTTGCGCGTAGGCCAAACTCGTCGGCAATGACGCGCTCGACGTCTTTGGCAGTGACAGACGGGGGGGGGGGGGGGAGGGGGGGCGCATCGCCCAAGTGACCGTGGCCGTGCTCTCCCACTCGCGTAGCTCTGCATCGATGGCGTGCGACGTCGGGATGAAGACGACATCCTCGAGGGGGCGCGTCTCCAGGTCACCCAATTGCGCCATAACACCAGTGGGTGGCGGCGGCGGTGGCAGAAGCTCTGCTTCTCGGCGACTGTGGAGCAGGGGGAGGGGCGGCGTAGGGGCGCGCTTGTCAGGCGCTCCCTGGCATTTCTTGCATGGTGGAGGAGGATTCTGGCGGCGGTCACTCAAAGCATGTCGGCGGCGGGGGGATGGGAAATGGGATCTGCTTGTTCTTGGCGAGGCGCAAGCAGCTCTGGGCAGGCGTCGCGAGCGGTGTGTGGGACGCGGGGAGCGAGATCTGTCTGCTCTTGGTGTTCTTGGGAAAGCATGAGAAGCTTTTGCGTCCAGACGCAGCGGGCGGTAGGTGGGATGGGATGAATTGCAGTGACGCGCTCGGTGCCCGGTGCGGAGACAGGTGAAACAGCACGGGGGGTCGCGGCACGCCGATGCCCGGTGGTCGCGGGCTAGACAGACGAAGCAACGTCCCCTGGTTCTAGCCTTGAACTCCTCCAAGGAGAGGGCGGCTCTCCTTCCAGCGCCGTCTTCTCGCCTTGAATCAGGCCGTTGGCCATGGATTGAATGCCCTTTCTCTCTCCACCAGCTCCGAGGTTTGACCTCCGTCCATCCTGGCTCGGCCGGCGTGAATGCGGGGCGTGGCGTCGTACGCCTATGAGGGAGGATGTCCCTCCTCTCTCTCGGAGCCAGGTCGTAGGCGCGGCGGTAGGCATCGCGTCGCGGCGAAGGCACAGTAAAGACGGACTTTAATGTGGGACGCGGCGGTGGTTGGGGAGCAAGCCGACTGGAGCTGACTCCCGGAGACCTGCGTACCGCATCGACGAAGGAGCGTGGGGGCACTGTGGACTCGGAGACGTGGATAGTGCTGTCCTGAGCCAGGCGGACACCGGACGCTGGTGGAGGAGGCGGTGACGGCGAGATTTCCCAGAACATGCCGGCGCTCGGTCTTGGCGAACCGGAGGACAGTGCTGAGGCGGCCGACGGCCAGGAGGCCGCCGAGAGGGGCGTCGGGATCTGCGGGCGACGGAGGAGCGTGGGCGCCACCGGCTGGGGCGCCGACGGCGGCGGAGGTGGAGCGCGCGCTAGCATTTCAAAAAAACCCTTCTATCTTTCTTTTCATTTTAATTTGTAAGTGAATCATCCTGCCCCTTTTTCTCAATTGCAAGTACCAAATTAATTTCTTTTTCTCTTTGAAGTATATGTACTTTCAGAGTTGTAAGCAATCCGAATTACATGAAGACCTTGTTCTTTTCTTATTATGTATTCTGGATTTTTGTTTACACGCATTGCAAGTTTTTCTAAACGGTATGTTTGTGTAAAAAAAATTCTAAAAATTCTATTAGAATACTATTTAAAACAACTTTGTTAACATAAGAATTCAGATTATATTACTCAATTTTAGCTATCAGATTAAAAGGAGTACTAAAAGAAATTAAGATTATTCATTAATTTTAGCTATCCTAAATGTACAACTAAGAGTGTTTGGTCCTGGCAACAACCAAACACGTAAGGAAGGAAGGAGGAGCAAAAGAGCACGCGAATCGTGCCTCTAGAAACCCAAAACAGCGAGCCTAATTTTAGCCGCTCCGGTCCCTTCTCCTGACGTTTTTTTAAAGAAAAGGATGAAAATTTAGAGAGAGTCTCCTGTCAAACTCACCCTTTTTTTATGCAAAAGGCCATCTAGAACTCTAATTATAAATCAATAAATTCGTCAAAGAAAATCAAAAATCAGAAACGAGAGCTTGAGCTGACCGACAAATTCATCCGAATCCAATAAATAAACTCGAGGCTATATATATACACACACGGACGAATCCCTTTCCATCCACCCGACCACACGCCGACGCCGACGCCGACGACCATGGCCGCCGCCACCTCCACCGCCACCTCCACCGCCGCCTACTGGCTCGCCGAGCACCCGGCAATCGTGTCCTTCAGGTGGAGCCCCACGGGGCTGTGGTTCTCCACCTGGGCCTTCCTCCTCGGCTTCCTCGCCTCCTACGTCGCGCTCTGCCTCGCCCTCGACGCCATCCTCGCCGCCCTTTTGCGCCGCCGGAGGCCGCTCCCGCTGGGGCCCTTGCCCGCGGCCCACGCGCTCCTGATGGCCGCCGTCTCCGCCGCCATCTTCGCCGGCACGCTGCTCTCCGCGCTCGCCGAGATACGCGACACGCGGTGGTCGTGGCGCGGACGGAGCCGCACCACCCCGTTCCGCTGGCTCCTCTGCTTCCCGCCGGGGACGCGCTCCTCCGGCCGCGTCTTCTTCTGGTCCTACGCATACTACCTCTCCCGCTACCTCCACGCCGCGCGGGGGCTCTTCGCCGTGCTGCAACGCCGCCGCGGCGCCGCGGCGAGGGTGTTCGCGCACGCGGCATCCGTCGCCATGGCCTTCCTCTGGCTCGAGTTCTCGCAGTCGTTCCAGGTGCTCGCCATCCTCGCCTCCACGCTCGCCCACGCCGTCGCCTTCGGGTTCCGCTTCTGGGTCGGCGCCGGCCTCCCCGCCGCCCGTGGCGCCCCCGTCGCGCTCGCCTGCCAGTGCGCGCTCCTCGGGTGCAACCTCCTCTGCCACGTCGGCGTCGTGTGGATGCACTTCGGCGGCGTCGCCGGCGGCGGGTGCAGCGGCATCGGCGCCTGGATCTTCAACACCCTCCTCAACGCCGCGCTCCTCTGGGTCTTCTTGCATTGCTACGGCAAGCGCGGCGTCTGCGACGACGACGGCGGCGCCACCGCCGCCAGCGCGCGCCACGACAAGGACCTATGAGGTGAACCACCACCCACCATGCATCCTTGTAACATGTTCCTCACTACTCTACTACTTAGATTGTAAATAGGTGTGGCGTCCAAACGGGGATCGAAGAGATTAACA
The DNA here is from genome assembly GCF_000147395.1 of Oryza glaberrima. Lineage (NCBI taxonomy): Eukaryota > Viridiplantae > Streptophyta > Magnoliopsida > Poales > Poaceae > Oryza > Oryza glaberrima. The sequence continues at coordinate 24,698,980 of NC_068337.1, read as the reverse complement.
TGACACAAAAAAAAAAATCAACAAACAAAGATGGGATTGGTGTAGGAGCAATTCGATGATCCAATCCCTGCTTACTTCTACTTCTTAGTGCTATGTTGTTATTGTGTTGTTCATGTGTCAGTAAAAGAAGAAGAAATTTTGCAAATCCTGGTGATTCTGGGTGATGATCCGACGAGATTTCTCAACCTATACACGGTTTCTGCTTGTTAAGAAAAATATCTGGCCTTTATTATGGGCAAAACTGCTAGGACCTTTTCAGTTTGGTCCTGCACATAGGCAAGCTTATTAAAATATATTAATCCAGTGATTTTTTTTGACATCAACTGATGAACAAACTTGAATTGACTTACCCAACATGTGGTCATATAATCTATACTACATTGGTATGCATGCATCTATTGAACAAGTCCTGAATTTCTAGTACTAATATATTGTTCAGTGCCATCACCTGCCTTGTCTTGCTCAGTTACAGGTGCAGACAGAACAAAAAAAACGAAGTCTCTCTTCTTCAACCTCATCCCTTTTCTTTTCTTGCTAGTAGTTTACAATTAGCTCTGAATTTCTTGCTAATTGTCTCTCTTCTTCAATCACATCCCTAGCATAGTGAGATCACAATCAATGGTCTTGCAGCTAGTTTACACCACAGCAGTAGTCCTCATCTTCTGAAAAATTCTTCAGTGAAAACTGAGGGTCGTTTTGAATTGAAGCCAAAACTTGCCCTACTGATATTTTGGTAGCTTAAATAGTGGATATGGTGGTTTTAGTTTGAAGCCAACTCATTGGCATTGCAAATGTCTAATTTGCCACTTTCTAGATTTTAGTCAACAGTTTTGGCTTTTCATTGGCATAAAAGCAAACACAACTTTATCATATAAAACAAGTTGGCAAGGGTGAAACTTGTCCAGGTTTTAGCACCATCAACGTTTTAGTAGGATGCTAAACCAAAGAAGCCGTGAATATTGAAGATACGAGGATACTTGTACATGACAACTCTCTCAGGGATAAACAGAAAGGAAAATAAACATAAACAGACTAAAGTGAGGAATCTGTGCCTTTGCCTCGGTTTCAGTCTAAGCAAATTATAAGCTGCAGTGACCAAGAAAGGATCCTGCCAAGCTTTTCACCAGAATCAAGCCATCAACTACTCACATATAGTCACATACTCACATGACATGCATATGCTACTAGAAGTTAGAACTAGTGGCACTGCAGTCCTGCTAATCAATGAGACAATGAATCCTTGTTCCATCCCCTGCGCTTCACTGCTCGCGTGGCATTTGCACAAGAGAGATCGTGGCAACAGGTGGGCATACATACATATGTATGAGCTAGCTGATCAGCTCGGCTACAAGCAGCAGGGCAGCATGTTACATGTGTGGCTCAACAGAGGGGAGCAGATCAGGCAGTCAATCTGTAGCCTGCACTCTGCACTTCTGCAGTGCACAAATTGGGAGCCATCATCAAATGCAGGCTAGGAGGCTGCAAGCAAGTCCATGTCCTGCAACCTGTTCATCTGCTTGGTAGTATCTGAGCATTGTGAGAGAACTGGGACTCCCATCACTCCCAACTGTTGCTTCATGCCTTCATTGATTAAACACCATGAATTGAGCTGCAGCAACCAGCTGAGGAGCTGTCTTAATCGCTAGTACTTACGGAGTGGAGTACTTTATGTTTGAATTATTGGTTGGTTGTACTCCGATGCTTTGATCTCCTCCTGTCAGTTTCAGTTTGTGGGTCTACTAGTTCACAGTAAAAGTTGGTAGGGAAGTGGAGAGTTGTATGATAATTTCTGCAAGCAACAGTACAATTGGAGTACTTACTTAGACATGTTGATGGATCAACAACAGAACAGTAGCAAATTGAGTGGTTGCTTTGTCAACAATAATACAGTAAGGATTTTGCTAGTGGTGGGTGTTTCTGTTGAGACCAACAACCAGTCTGTCAACCTGTCATATATTGCTCCTAGTAGCAGTCGTTGTGCCGTGGCTGTGCCGGTGACGACGTCAAGGGTGGAGGGCTCCGGCCGGCCGTAGCTCACACGCCGGCGATGTCAAGTGCGACCACTCCAATTGTATCTGTGGTGGCGGCTGCCTTTTTCTTTGGTTGGGTGGTTTGGGCCTCTCTGCTCATGCTCAGCATGTGAACAACCATAGAATCTTCACATTGCAGCCTTGCAGCTTTGACTAGAAAAGGGCATTCATTTCCTTCAAAAAAAAAAAGAAGAAAAGGGCATTCAAGCATTGAAGCTAGGGATGAAAACAGTTGGCCTATCTAGTTAATTTTATATGGGTGGTTCAATTCATATAAAATTTTTAAATACTCTAAATATAACCAAGCTATAAGTATAAATTAATCAAATGTGCGTTATAATATATTAATAAAGGAGCTTTTTTTTCTTTTTTTAAAATTTCTTTTCACATATGTATATATATGTATTGGGTTAGCATTTTCTTTTTGTCACTGGATCACTGGGACCACCCCTAGATCCGTCTATAGATGAAAATGGCCAAAAACTGTCAGAAAAATGTTTAAACCATTTCCGTATTATTTTTCTTTTCTTAAAAAAGGAATCGAAGCGAAAGAGCCAAAAATGATTAATGATAACGTTAAAAAAATTGAAATCACCGGAGATAAAATTACCGGAATAGAGCCTTGAAAACAATGTGTCACAAGGGAAAGCAAGTCACGACAATGTTTACTTTATATAGTAGCTCTTTTCAAAATGTATGACGCCGTTTACTTTTCGCACAAAGTTTGATCTTTTTTTTTTCAAAAATTTAGTATAAATATGTAAAAGTATAATTTAAGATTATATTTTATTTGATCATAAAACAAGTAAGAAAAAAATAAGGACTCATTTGGCTTAGAGGATTTTCATAGGATTATTGTAGGAATTCAAACCTTATGATTCTTTTCCTATATGCATCATTCATTTCATAGGAATTCATTTCATAGGAATGGATCCTATCAAATTCATAAGGATTGTAGCCTTAGGGCATTTACAATGGGCCTACGTGTCGTTCAGCCCGATCAGTGCCAACGGAAAAATTGACACCACGTCACCAAAGTGCGTTGCCTGGGCGAGTTCGCGGAGACGGAGCCACAAGAGGGCACGCGTTCTCCGTGACGGGCGAGGGAGCAGCGCAGGGAGAACGGCTGGGCGCTGCGTTGTGGTCTTGTGGAGCTTGTAACCTCGGTTGGGGAGGAGAAAGAGATTGGGAGATGAAAAGTGAAAAGATGTACATGTGGGACCCACTACTAAGTACTTGCACTGTGTGATATGAAGCTTGTCAAGTTCTTCGTCTACATAGCACATAAGAAATGGCAAAAATTTGTGGTGCACTGTGAACGAATGGAGTGCATGTGACATCCTGATTCTTTGCTTTTACTATTCCTTTCATTTGAAAACTCTATGAACCGAACAAGCCCTAAATAATATTTATGTAACTGTTTTGAATAAGATAAATGGTCAAACTTTATGTTAAAAGTTAATGGCATCGTACATTTTGAATTGGAGGCGGTATATATTAACATCATATGTTCCTATTATAGTGAAGATTCAAAGCAGTAGGTAGTAACTTTTCAAACACATGATCGAAATAAAACGGCTGGTACAAGACGGAAACGATAGTCGATACGGTTGGGAAAGTCCATACCATTTTCATCCATAACCGATTAACCGCAACAGTGGATGGAGTATAAAGAATTTTATATATTACCGCTCAAAAAATTTCTGTGATGTGAGTATACATCGTATATATAATGTAGACATTTGAGTGTGAGACGTACAGTACGTACATCTATACGTAACTGATGAGAGTAGTAGTAGAAAAAATTCTAGTAGCCGAGCAGCGTTGGCGGGAGCGCGAGCAGCGGCTGCAGCGCGCTTGGCGCCAACTTCCTCGCGAAGAGGAAGCACACCTCCGACGGCTGGCCGTTGTACAGGCACCTCTGCCCCGCCGCCGCCTTCCTCACCCACGCCTCGCCGACGTCCGCGCCGCCGAACGTCGCCGGGTGCGCGCCGCCGCGCGACCAGTCCACCCACGTCACGCTCCGGTTCGCGATCCGCCCCGCCGCCTCGATGGACAGCACCGTCGGCAGGTAGTGCTCGTCCACGTAGCACGGCGGCCGGCACAGCTCCCGGAACCTCGGGTAGTACCGCTCGTCGCCGACGACGAACACGGCCAGCGACCGGTCCACCTCGAACCACTGCGCGCCCTTGCGCCACTGCTCCGGCGACACCTCCGGCGCCAGTCCCGGCCTGTAGCGGCCGCGGCCGTGTGGACCGGGGTCGTCGAAGGCGCCGACAAAGCTGTGGCGGGAGGCGGTGAGGTAGCCGTACACCGCCGGGAAGCCATGCAGCGGCACGCACGACTCGGAGACGAGCACGAAGCGCTCGTTGCCGCCGTCCAGCAGCGCGTTCGCCAGCAGCCGCCGCTCCGCGTCGAACATGTTCGTCTGACCCCATTGTGCCACCTGCAATTCCAATTTTTCCAATCCTTTTTATACATACACTCTTCAGGTTTGCTTCTGGAATTATTGTTTCAGAGATGCTGACGATGGATGAGAAAACGAGATGAAATTTGTTTCTAGCTAATTGTATGTAGCCTTTACAAGTGTGATTGAATATTCTTATTTTTTTTGGGATTAAGGAGGGAGACTTTTACACCATGTCATTTTCACCCTTGCATTCGTGGCGCACTGCACTTGCCAAGATACCACGGAAGCTGAACATTCATCTGGACACGAACCCGACTCAACGCTCTCCAAATTCCCCCCAATCTTTTAATTTAATTGAGAAATGAAAAAAATCATCTCGCATTTGAAACGGAAACTAATCAAATTTGATATGAGATTTGAGTTTGTAGTACCTGGCTGGGCACCTGGCGGCGGTAGAAGACGGAGGTTGGCGGGAAGTCGGGGTTGTATCCGGGCGTGGAGTGGACATAGATGGAGAAGAGCTCCCGGCCGCCGCTGCCATTGAAGAACCTCTCCCAGAGCGGCGCCAATGGCAGCGGCCCACGCGTGAGGAACATGAACGCCACCTTGGGCACCCGCCGGTACGGATACCGCCGCACCCGCGGCTCCATCGACGCCGCCCAGAGCAGCTCCTCGTCGCTCATGTTGTGCCAGGCGCTCGCCGCCGGTGGCCGCGTCCACCGCTCCAGCGCCGCCCGCCCGCCGTCCTCCTGCTGCTGCGCGCACCGCGGCTGCTGCTGCCACGCCGTCGCCGAGAGGACGTTGGGGACGTAGGAGGCGCCAGCGCCGCCGCCGAGGAGGAGGAGGGCGGCTGCGGCGGCGGCGAGGAAGCCGGTGGCGAGCACGGCGAAGATGAGGAACGGCTTGAGGAGCTTGAGGGGGAGGAGGCTCCTCGACGGCGGCCTCGCCATGTTGCCGAAGCTGTCCTTGCCATTGCCGCCGTTCACTGTCACCACCATCGCTGCCCCTCCTTGCATGCTGTCCATGGCAACATCCAAGAACAAGACATCTTATTGAAAAATGAAAAATCCTACTAGTAAACAATATTATTGGCTCCAATCCTATCCTAAACAAAAATGCAAAAAAAATTAATGTATGTGTGGATCCGAGAAGCGGTTACGTCCAAGGAAGAGCGGTTTCTGCCCTTCGGTGAAATCGAAGCAGAGAAGAAATTAAAAAAATTACACGGTGATGAGTGGGTTAAAAAAAAAAGAATTTCTCTGGTGAAAATCACGGAGTCCGAGATTCTTGAATCGTGATTCCTTCACCGGGAGCCAAGAAACGCATAAAGATGAGAGACGAACTGAAAGCGAACAAGAGCAGCAAATCGCCGCAAAAAGGGAAACAAGAAGATACTCATACTCCTTGCCAATCTATCCATCAAATGAATCAAACTGAATGAACCAAAACCAAAACCAAGCAGAGCAGAGCTGATGAGAGAATAAGGATCTTTGATCACGAAGCTCGCCTTGGAGAAGCAGCAGCAGATCGATCGAGCAGAGGTTGAAGGCCGCTAGGTTAGGCTAGGGTAGCACGGTGGTGGTGATGATGAGAAGATCTTCCTCAATCGCCGAGCTGAAAAAATCGGAGTACTTGGGTGGTGGTACCATCTGGACATTTAGAGGAAAGCAGAGGAAAGAAGGAGATTAGAGAGGGAAGATTTGGCTTTTCAGCACGGCCATGGTTGAATTGTTGTTGCCTACGCCTACTTGGGGACAACTTTTTCAGTGCTCCCCCTCAAGACATTCGCAAATTCCACCGGATTCCTTTTCGATGATGCTTTTTCTAGGACTAAAAAATTTCCCTTTCTTACTTTGTTTTCTGAAAACGTCAATTTCGAGTGAACTAAGATGTGTTTCACTTGCAATATTTTGGCTGTCCAGTTGGTTTCTGAAGCGTCAATTTCGAGTGAACTACGATGTGTTTCACTTGCAGTATTTTTTGGCTATCCATTTGGCCTTGACTTTGTTGCTTTGGTAGATGATTTGTTTGTGCACCATATGCACGTATATGTTATGTAACTTTCTACTGTTTTTAGAGTTCGTTTCATCGTAGATAGTGCGAAGAAAACATACTTTATTAGTAGCACGGATAGTACTTGAACTAACTATTTCTTAATTTTCTACAAGAGTTGCAGCTATATATTCACCAAAGAGCTCTCGAATTTGACAAAGCTCTTATGACCTGCCAAATAGAAAAGAAGTGCAAAGTGCACACCCACATGTGACTTGATGTACATGGCTATGTGCTTGTCAACCTCTGCTTTTACTTTGCCATCCAAAAGGATACACTAGTATAAGGCTGTGTTTAGATCCAAAGTTTGGATCCAAACTTCAGTCCTTTTCCATCACATCAACCTGTAATACACATATAACTTTTCAGTCACATCATCTTTAATTTCAACCAAAATCCAAACTTTGCGCTGAACTAAACATAGCCTAAGAAGAGGGAAAAAAAAAGAATAAAGGGTGACTTGTATATAATTGAAGGGGAGGTGGGGGTGATATTGAGAAGAAGACCATGATTTCAGTTATCAGTTTGTGGGCTCCTCCTGTTCTTGCATGTCGTTGTTTGAGGTGGGCCCCACTAACCGTAGACTATACTAGTAGTAGATTACTCTGTCCCTGAAGGGAGATAGAGACTGATTGGGATTCATCTCCTGATCTCCTCCTTCCAGGAGACATCCAGGAACTGTACATACATCTTATGGGAGTGATTAGAGAAAGGTATCAAAAGATTAAACTGTACAGTGCATTAGGAATAATTACTAGTCGTATGTGTAAGGAAATCGAGGTGAAAAAGGGAGAATATTTTGGACTGAAGAATAACATGCTGATAAGCAAAAGTGCAGCTAAATGAAATGAAGCTGAAAAAAAAAGAGAGAAAATTTGGACTGGGAAGAGTAATCTTCTGATAAACCAAAAAAAATGCAGTCAAAGGAAAGTAAGCCCAAAAATGAGATTTTTGTGAGATATTCTTTTAGGACTGTGAAGATAATCTGGTGATAAAAAAATGCAGCCAAAGGAAACTAAACTGGAAAAAAATAGAATTTTTCTTGGACTGTGAAGAACAATCAGGTGATAAACAAAATGCACCCAAAGGAAAGTAAGCTAAAAAGAGAGATTTTTTTTTGGGGAAGAGACGAGAGACGACTGGAATTCTGGAAAGTCCAGGCCAAGCGCAAGTTTTGACATATTCAGAGCAGGACGACGGACTTGGATCATCTCACCATTCTAGCCTGCAGACAAGAAATTACAGAAGAAAAATTGATCAAATTTGACCGAATATCCGCGTACGTGCCGGATTGAACTGAACGTGTTGAGTTATACTCCCTCCGTTTCGAAATATTTGACACCGTTACCTTTTAGCACATGTTTGACCGTTCGTCTTATTCAAAAACTTTTGTAAAATATATAAAATTATATGCCTACATAAAAATATATTTAACAATGAATCAAATGATAGGAAAAGAATTAATAATTACTTATTTTTTTTAATAAGACGAACGGTCAAACATGTGCTAAAAAGTCAACGGCGTCAAACATTTCGAAACGGAGGGAGTACTAACTTATACTCTCTCCATACTCGTAAAGGAAGTCGTTTAGGACAATGTTTAAGTCAAACCTTGGGAATATAAATCATGAATAACTCTCAAGTTGTTGAGATTGAAAATATAAAAATTATTTGAATAGATTTGTCTTGAAAAATACTTTCATAAAAGTATACATATATCACTTTTCAATGAATATTTTTATAGAAAAAAGAAGTTAAATTGTATTTTGGAGACCGTGGCAATGTTCTAAACGACTTCCTTCCTTTGTGAGTATGGAGAGAATATTACTATTAACCGTACGTCTGTGGTTAATTCGCCAATCAACTGAAATATAGTCAACCGGTCAATTAATTATCAAATTGAAGGCCCTGCAAATCTCATATGAAATTCCTTCGTTTCAGAATGATAACGAGACGTACAGAGAGAAATGGAATGTCCATAGCTGTGCGTGTGCCATCGTTGACTGGGCCGGCCGCTCGTGCGTGCTCAAGTACTCAACCTGAACCTGATTGTTAGTTATTCTTCTTCAGACATTCAGACAAGCTAACAGTAGAGAGAATAGTCTTGTGGTACGGTGGTTAGGCTGCGAGAAAACCTTGCTCGCTAGCTGCAGAAATAGTAGGTTGCGTATGAGATATTTGAATGCATGCATGAATGAAACTAATATGCGTGCTTCTATTTCATGATTGTACGTATGCTAGCACGAGGGAAATGTAGAACAGTAGGAACAGTGGGAAAGAAAAAGAAATTAAAAATATACTTCTTTGTCACCGGTTTCACATGAATATATATGTTCTTTAGTCACAAAGTAAAAGGAGGCCCTTTTATACATGACTAAGGAAAAATAGAGTTTCTACTGCACGTACCTGACTATTCAGTGACCTGGCGGCTATCTAGATTGGACTTAGAATCCATCCAGTGGATAATTTTGCTTATATATTTGTTAAGGCATGCCACGAGAGCCTTCGGCTGAACCTGCTAAAACCATTAAATCAATAAGCCACTGCATCAGGCGAAGCCAAAAAACGAAGTCAAGGGGGTTCGCCACCAAGTTTATCCTCTGGGCGAAGCCTCAAGGCGGAGCACGAAAGGTTCACCCCATGGAAGACCGGCTTCACCAGGGAGCCCGCCAAGCAGCACGGCCCATGGTGCCATTCGCCTATTATGGGCCAGGCCAGGGGCCTATCAAGGGGCATATAGTTGGGATGGACACTACATGTCTCTCTAATGTCCTTATCATAAGGGTATCAATGTAAATTTCCCTGTACATATTGAACCTTAGTGGGTATAGACATGTACTAAGACAATAAATATCCTATCCCCTAGGGTCGTGTAAGGAGGATCCCTAAAAAATTTCATAAATTAATACGTTATTTATTGTTCAAATCACTCCACCGAGGGAATCACGTCCTTCGACGTGAAGCTCTTGTCGTTTTGACAACAATATTTGTTAATAAATTTTGTCCAAGTAAATATCAAATATAAATACAATATAATTATACCGTAATTGCATTTGTAACTGGTATGTAACTATAATATAACTTTCATATAATTTCGAATGTTAGATTTGCTTCACAAATCATGCAAACTAGTAAGAAAAAAAAATTATGGCCACACGCATAGGTGAGGGGATTTGGTCCCGCCACCTTCACTTCGCGAAAATAGTGTGTTATCGTGTGATTTTTGAACGTTACTATGTAACTACAATATTTTTTTCTGAATGAATCGACGCTTAGGTGCGCCCATTTTATATATTAGGATAGAGTTGAGAGCTACAGTATATATGTTGGAACACTTTTTGGCTGCTCTCTTTTCATATCTTTTAGGTTGCTAGAAGTAACGAATTGTACTACGCTTATTTTTAAAAATATTTAGATATTTAAATAAAGAATTAAACCGGCCTCTACATCAGATAGTTTGTAAGTAGATAATGAAAAAGAAATGTTATACTCCTACATAAGAGGATGATATAAGGCAGGCAGAGCGTGAGGGGGGAGGTAGCCATCAACAAGGCCTTGCCCTTGCCCTTGTTGATCGGTAAGAGCGAGGTGGCCGCCCCAACTCAACTGCCTCATCATTCACATCACTTATTTTGCTTCTGCTATGCTACGCCATCGCCGCGGTGCATCCAATGCCAATGAGATGGAGATGGATACTAGATTTCATTTGATAGAGAGAGAGAGAGCCGTGCATGGTTAGGAATGCAGCAGCAATGCAAGTGCAACACGCGCGATTAGCGAATGCCATCGCCATTGCCTGCCTGCCACCATTGACCGCCCGCCTCCACGTGTTGCCCCCCGCTCGCCGCCACTCCCGCCACTCCGCTTCCTCTCCCGCCACCTCTCCTCTTCATCTTCTTCTTCTAGAATCCAACCCCCTCCACACGCCCACGCCCAACCCACCACTCTATATATCTCCTCCTCCTCCCATCGCTCCTCTGCTCTGCCCTCTCTTCTTCTTCCTCCTCTCTCTCACTCTGCTTATCTTAGCTTCTTCTTCTTCTTCAATTCAATGGATATGCACGCTGCCGACGCGAGGCGGCCGGCGCACGAGGCGGCGCTCAGGGCGGTGCAGAAGCCGCCGGCCAAGCCGTGGCGAGCCTCTCCGTCGGCGGCGCCAGGCCCCGCGCCGCCCAAGGTGTACCGCGTCGAGCCCAGGGAGTTCAGGGACCTCGTGCAGAGGCTCACGGGCGCCCCCGCGCCGCCGCCGCCAAGGCAGCCCGTGGCGCCGGCGCAGCCCGTGCCCGTGCGCCCCGCCGTCGACGAGGCCCAGCTGTACGCGCCATGGTGCGGCTTCCCCATGCCCATGGCCGCCTCCCTCGACGCCGCCCACGGCGCCCTCATCTGAACCGCCCGCCACGGCTGCCATGGCCTAAGCTACATAGCTCGCCGGCGCAAAGGGAAAAAAATTTAGTTTAGTTTTGCTGTTCAATATCGATCGATCGGGACAAGTTAGTGTAATCAAGTGTAAGATGGTGATGCATGGCTTGATTGTTCGTGTTCAGTAGCCTATACAAATGTATAATTTCATACAGGATAGCAGTACAGTCAGGTTAGTACCACTAGTTGTTCTCCCTGTAATTGCAATAATAACAATTGTAAATCGAAGAAGAAGCACCAACACTTTACTGATATTCTAGCTGCCTGAGCAAGCAACGAACACACTCGCTGTCAGAGTGTTTGTCGCTTTGTGCTTATGATGAACACTGAACATATATTGGTCTGCATTAGTAATGAATAAAACTGTAGCATGTCTAACTTGAGGAGACTCTTAATCGTGTCCTGTTACTTCTTTCTCTTCTGCCAACATCTCGTTAATCTACCTGCTGGTTCTATATGAATGAATGCATGGAAATTCATTCCTTTTTCCATTCTCCAGTGAAGGGATAAGGGTTCGAGCTGCTAATCAACTCAATCAGTAGCCTGTTAAACATTGATTCTTGCATGCGGATTACAGCAGCAGTACTTGCGAATGAAACGATGGGTGTTTTATTTTGGATTTTTTGGTTAGCACTGACTTGCAAAATGGGAGTGGATGAACAATGGCGTACTCTGCACTGTCTGCAGAAGCTGAGGCTGAAGCTAACTGAAAAAGTAGGGCGGTGAGGAATAATACTGTGTGTATGTTTGGAGGGGAGTCAAATATGTTGGCCGGCCGTTGGCGTTGGCGTTGGTTCAGTCAATTCAACGCAACTCTTGTGTTTCTGACCAAACAAGCGCGTGATCAGACTAGTATGTAGTATAAAGAGTTCATTCTTGGTCTATGATGTATGTATGGCCATGTTGTGTCACATTCAGATTACTATTGTACAATATGACTACCTCATTATTTAGTGGTGTTCCATATCATATCGAATGTTTGGACACTAATTTAGAAGGACTAAAATTTAGTCCGTGTCACATCGGATGTTTGGACACTAACTTAGAGTATTAAATATAGACTAATGATAAAACCCATTTTATAACTCTGGACTAATTTGTAAGATAAATCTATAGAGCATAATTAATCTATGATTAGCCTATATAATACTATAGTAAAAAATATGCTAATTATAAATTAATTAGTCCTAAATAACTTATCTCACGAATTAGCTCTGCATAGCAGCCTACCGAGTTGGGTGGCTCTTGTGCCGTGCCATGACCGCCTGATCCGGCGGCCTATCTCCTTCGGTTCATACGCTGCAACCATGTATGATCTCAACTTTCCTATGCTGTTGAATTGCGTGCCGCTGTTCACTTGAGACGTCATGTGTACATACGTCTGATTTGCACTTGAGACTAGTAGCGTGTTCAGTTAATTGATCTACTACAGCCTTGTTTAGTTTCAAACTTTTTCTTTAAACTTTTAACTTTTCCATCACATTAAAGGCTCTGTTTAGTTCACACCAAACTTTCCCCAAACTCCCAACTTTCCATCACATCACATCTAAAACTTTCCTACTCACATAAACTCTTAACTTTTTTTTCCAAACTACTAACTTTTCCCAAACTTCTCCTCAATTTCAGGAACTAAACACAGCCAAAACTTTCCTATACACATAAATTTTCAACTTTTCTATCACATCACTTGTAATTTTGACGTGAACTAAACACACCCGTATGTATGCAAAAGATGCAGATGGTGTGGTGAGACTCAGATAATCTCATTGTTCTCCTCTCGTCTTAGAACAGGGTAAACAAAATATTCTGAAAGTTCAGAGAATGTGCGCAGTTAATTGATCCGACTATATGTATAATCATGGTGGGACTGATAATAATCTCATTGCTCTCCATCTCGTTTTACAAGTTACTAGAATAAGGAAAATATTCAGAAAGTTGAGATAAACGGTCTTGAACATTCAGAACAGTTGGGAAGATAGTGCTTGGAATAGGGAAGTAAAAATAATAATAAAAAATGGAGATGCGGGGGATCGAACCCCGTGCCTCTCGCATGCAAAGCGAGCGCTCTACCATTTGAGCTACATCCCCTGATCGGTTGCTGATGCGAATTTATTAATTATATGATATTATGATCCAAAACATACACCTTTTGCTATTCTAAGGTTGCGTTCTAATAAGAGGTAATTGAACTTAGGCCGTGTTTAGTTCACACTGAAGTTTGAAAGTTTAGTTGAAATTAAAACTATGTGACTGAAAAGTTGTGTGTGTATAAAAGGTTTGATGTGATGGAAAGTTGAAAGTTTAGAAAAAAACTTTGGAACTAAACAGGGCCCTAGCTACTTCTATATTTCTATTAAAACATATTTTAAAAAGCTACTCCAAATTATACGTTTTGCATGAAAATTTTCTATATAGATAATTGTTACGTCTCCGAAGAATTTGTGCCACAACAAGGGAAGAAATTGAGGATTTAGGGAGAGAATTGAGAGTTTGGGGAAGAACAGCTAAGAACAGGTAGAGGCAGCAATAGAATAGGGAGAGATTTGAATTGATTTCCGAATATTTGTTTCTATAATGTTCAATTCGTTCTCTTCCCTGCCGGTCTCTTATAGCGATGAGCTATGGACCTCTCTCCCTCACCGTGGCCCAGCCCAATTCTACTGGGTCCACACACTCGGTTGGTACAAGCTGTTGGGCCGCTTTTCACGTGTCGATCGCCGCAACAAGGGTTGCTTTGAATCTTGTCTCCCGCCTTGCTCTTCGCCTTCCTGAGATGGTCCTGAAGTAGTGCATGCCATGACATTCCCCCTTCCTTGAAACGAAGCTTGTTCCCAAGCTTTTGTCTGAGGAAAACGTTGTTGCAGTTCTTGTAGATTTTCCCATGTCACCACAGCAGAGTCTGGACCTGACCATCGGATTAGAACCTGCTCCACCATCTTAGCACCTTTACGCACAGATCGACGATCTATCACCTGCTGAGGAACAGGAGTAACAGCATCTGCATCATCCAGGATTGGCAATTTGGAATGAACTTGATCTGATGGAGCTATTGCCTTCTTGAGTTGTGAGACATGAATCATCGGATGAATAAGACAGGAAGGGGATAGATCAAGACGGTAGGCCACTGATCCCACCTTAGCAAGCACCTGGAATGGTCCGTAGAAACGAAATGACAACTTCCTATTGGTGCGAGTGACCACAGACTGCTGCACAAAAGGTTGGAGTTTCATATATACCCAGTCACCAACAGCAAACGAACGCTCGGAACGCTTGGTATCCGCCTGATGCTTCATGCGCATTTGTGCTCTTAGTAAATGCTCACGAATAAGAGTCTGCATCTTGTCTCTCTCATGAAGCCAATCTGATAATTCCGGTGCAGAACAGGCAGCAGAGGCCGTCAACCCAAAATAACGAGGTTTATGACCATAAAGAACTTCAAATGGAGTAGTACCCAGCGAAGAGTGGAAAGATGTATTATACCAATATTCCGCGAGGGCTAACCAATGGCTCCATTGTGAAGGACTAGCATGCACAAAGCATCTCAAAAAGGTTTCGAGACACTGATTCACCCTTTCAGTTTGCCTATCGGATTGTGGATGGTAAGAGGAACTCATTCTCAACTGAGTGCCTGCAAGTCTGAACAAAGTAGTCCACAGGTTACTAGTGAAGATACGGTCCCGATCAAAGATGATAGCCTCATGCAATCCATGTAATCGATGAATGTGTTGCATATATGCCTCAGCAACCTCCAAAGCTGTAAATGGGTGTGCCAAAGCCACAAAGTGTGCATACTTCGAGAATTTATCCACCACTACCAAGATGCAATTAAAGGTAGAAGACCGAGGCAAACCTTCAATGAAATCTAAAGAGACAATTTGCCAAGATTGCTCTGGAACCGGTAATGGCTGCAACATCCCAGGATACTTCACATGCTCTCCTTTGGCCTGTTGACATATGGTACAATGTTGAATGAACTTCACTACATCAGATCGCAGACCAATCCAAGCAAATAACTGTTTAATCCTTTGATAAGTCACAGTAATGCCAGAATGTCCCCCAATGGCAGCTGTATGCAAGTTTGCTAAAATCTTTTGCTGGACAATAGGATTATTTCCTATCCACATTTTATCCTTAAAATAGAGAAGACCATTTTTCAAAGTGAAATCTGGGATTGCAGAATTATTGATACATAAGGTTTGAACCTTACTAAGAGAGTCAGGGTCCTAGGCATAGCCTTCAATCACTTCTTGAGTCCATTCTGGGATACAAACTGAGAGAGCTGACAGCACCACAGTTTATCAGGATACCGAGACAAGGCATCAGCTGCACTATTTTCAGAACCTTTCTTATAGAGAATTTTGTACTGAAGACCAAGCAGTTTGGTGAGTGTTTTGTGTTGCCAAGGTGTAGTGAGACGCTGTTCATCTAAGAAAGCCAAGCTGCGGTGGTCAGTACGAATTGAAAACTCGGCATGTTGCAAGTACGGTCTCCAATGATCGATTGCTAGCATAATTGCCAAACTTTCCTTCTCATAAGTGGACAATCCCAAATGTCGAGGACCCAACGCCTTGCTAAGGAAAGCCACAGGATGATTTCTTTGCATTAAAACCGCACCTATTCCCTTATCCGATGCATCAGTTTCAACCACAAAAGGAATAGAGAAATCTGGCAGTGCAAGGACCGGTGCCGACACAAGTGCGTGCTTAAGGGTGAGGAAAGCTTCATCAGTCATTGAGGTCCAAGCAAACAACTGACCTTTACGCAAAAGATTAGTAAGAGGCTTACTGATGATGCCGAAATTCTTGACAAATTTGCGGTAGTACCCTACCAAGCCCAGAAAACTGCGCAACTCCTTGACCGATTGCGGTGTAGGCCAATCTCTAACTGCTGCAATTTTGTCAGTTTCTGTGGCCATTCCATTTGGACTAATGCTATGCCCCAAGTACGATAACTTTTGTTGGGCAAATGAGCATTTACTCTGTTTAACCTTCAAACCATGTTTGTTCAGAATCTGAAAAACTGCCCGAAGATGATGGATATGATCTTCTAGAGTTCTGCTGTAGATCAGTATGTCATCGACAAAAACCAACACACAACGTCGAAGTAATGTTGACAGGATGCTATTCATTATTCCCTGAAATGTTGCTGGTGCACTGGTCAGTCCGAACGGTAGCACTCTAAACTCGAAGTGCCCATGGTGAGTACGGAAGGCAGTCTTATGCTCATCCTCTACTTTCATTCTGATTTGATGATATCCAGCGCGTAAATCTAACTTTGTAAACCATTGTGCACCTGACAGTTCATCCAACAACTCATCAATTATTGGCAAAGGGTATTTGTTCTTCACTGTGATGGCGTTTAGGTGTCTGTAATCCACACAAAAATGCCAAGATCCGTCTTTCTTCTTCACTAGTAAGACTGGAGAGGCAAAGGGACTAGTGTTGTGTTGTATGATGCCATTTTGCAACATTTCAGTGACCTGAGCTTCTATTTCATCCTTTTGTGCCGGTGTGTAACGATATGGTCTCACATTGATCGGTTGTGCCCCAGGTAGCAATGGTATAAAGTGATCAAAGGGTCTTGTGGGAGGTAACCCTTTTGGTTCAGCAAAAACTGTAGTAAACTCTTGCATTAGTTCTTGTACAGGAACTGGAATGGTCTCAGGCTCAACATCATCCGTGATTGAACAAAGTTGAACCATATGTGCCATAGCCTTGCGTTGTTGGAACTGTTGCATTTCATTTGCCGAAAGAATTTTGCAATGAGCCAATTCTAAATGCACCCCTTGCAGTGTGACGGTAGTTCCCTGCAAGCTTAAAGTGATAGTTTTTAGAGACCAATCCACTGACATTGGACTGTGTTTCATTAGCCAATCCATTCCCAAGATCATGTCAGAGCTGGTTAAAGGTAAAACCGTTAGAGTTGTCTGAAATTTATGACCCTGCACTTGCCATTCACAGTTTGGAATAATTGCTCCACAACACAATGTCTCTCCATTCGCCACTCGGACTGACAACCTTCTAGAGAGAGGCTGTATTCCTGTCAATCCTTCAGCTATCTGTGAACTAATGAAGCTGACAGAACTGCCGGAATCCACTAAAACCAATAACTCCTTGCCCTGTAATTGCCCCAACATTCGCATGGTTCCATCTAGTTCAGTCCCTTGTACTGCTTGTAAGGAAATGGCCATAAGTTCCCCAGTCAAAGAACCATTCTATCCAGCATTCTCTGATTCAACCTGACTGTCTTCTTCTAAGAACAGACAGAGTAACTCTTGTACCACATTCAATTGCACTGATGAAACACACTTATGAGTTGGAGACCACTTCTCAGCACAGACATAACACAACCCTTGAGCTCGCCGATAAGATTTCAGAGCAGACACTTTTTCAGTTAGGCTTGTCGGACTGCGAATAGTATCTGAACTGCGTCTCTCATCTGCACGATTACTGACAGGCACTCCCCCTCCTTTTCCTGGTGGTAATGGTAATGGCCAAGCCCCTTTTCCATTAATCTTCAGAGAAGAGCTTCCATCTGATTTCTTAAACTCTCTGACAGTGGTAGGTGGAGAGTTTTCCATCACTTCTTCCTGCAACAAGGCAACAGCAAGGGCAGACTCGAGGTCCTTGGGACGTTGTAACAAAACTGCATTTCTAATCTCCCTCCTTAACCCTTCAGTAAATCTATGAGTCAAGTACTTTGAGCTAAGAGTTGGGTCATAAACTAACAGTTGATTCATCAATTCATCAAAGCGTTCATAAAACTCCCAAACTGTACCATTCTGTTTTATGCTATCCATTTGCCTAATCAAATTCTCATGTTGATCCCTATCAAATTTTGTAGAAACAGCAACACAAAAATCTTCCCACATTGGAAATCTCAAATGAGCTCTAGAAGATCTCAACCAAGATGTTGCTCGTCCTAGGAAGTAAATGGTTGCTATCCTTACCCATAACCCCGGGAAAGTATTGTTAACATCAAAATAGTGCTCACACTTCATCCTCCACTCCTGAGAGTCTGAACCATCAAATTTTGGGAAGTCTAACTTAGGCACCCGATGATTGTACTGTCTATCACCATGCTCAGAATCAAATTCCCCAGACTCCCAACCTCCCCCATCAAATTTAGAAGTAAAATTCGGGGTGAAATCAATCGTACCCTTGCCCGGGGCTGGACCCTGAGTCGAACTGACCACCGGTGTCCTTCCCTGAAAATTCATCTGAACGTGGTGGCCTGCAGCCCATTTGCTTCCTCCTTCGGCTGCGGCGAGTTGGGTGGAAGTCGGCGGCGTCAGAAGCCGCGGCGCCTTCGCCTCCGATGGAGTCGGCAGCAGCGGCGCCTTCCTTTCCTCGCCCGTCGACGGGACTCGAGGGGAAGACGTAGTCGGTGTAGATTGCTGAGATTTGCCGACGAGGTCGAGTTGCTGACGAAGTTCGCTGACTTGCTCGCGCAACCCCTGAATTGCCGATTCCACTTGAGGTCTCCATCCACTCACTCCCGCATCCAACTTCACCACGGCTGCTTGTGTCTCCGCCTGCTTGGTGTTGAGCGATGCGAGGGATTCCTAGATGCCGCCGAGGATTTTGCCGAAGTCCAGATTCTGCTTTTCCATCGCCTCCACTTGCAATTGCAACCTAGATGTATAGCGTGGCTTCTCCAGGATGATTGCTCTGATACCAAATTGTTACGTCTCCGAAGAATTTGTGCCACAACAAGGGAAGAAATTGAGGATTTAGGGAGAGAATTGAGAGTTTGGGGAAGAACAGCTAAGAACAGGTAGAGGCAGCAATAGAACAGGGAGAGATTTGAATTGATTTCCGAATATTTGTTTCTACAATGTTCGATTCGTTCTCTTCCCTGCCGGTCTCTTATAGCGATGAGCTATGGACCTCTCTCCCTCACTGTGGCCTAGCCCAATTCTACTGGGTCCACACACTCGGTTGGTACAAGCTGTTGGGCCGCTTTTCACGTGTCGATCGCCGCAACAAGGGTTGCTTTGAATCTTGTCTCCTGCCTTGCTCTTCGCCTTCCTGAGATGGTCCTGAAGTAGTGCATGCCGTGACAATAATACTTTAAAAATCAAATAAAATCTATTTTTAAAAATTTCAATAATTAATATTTAGTTAATAATCATGTTTCTCGTTTTAGGTACAGTTAATCGGTAAAAATAATCTACAAAAGAAGTCGGCCTTAGAATGATTTACATACTGGAGTACTAGTAGTAATTCTGCTGCTAGGAGGCCCAAGGTGTGTTTAGTTTGCGAAAAGAAAATTTTTGAGTGCCACATCGGATGTTTGATCGGATGTCAGAAGTGGTTTTTGACACGAATGAAAAAACTAATTTCATAACTCGCCTGGAAACTGCGAGGAATTTATTAAGCCTAAATAATCCGTCATTAGCACATATGGGTTATTGTAACACTTATGACTAATCATGAACTAATTAGACTCAAAAGATTCCTCTCTTGATTTCCATGTAAACTATGTAATTAAATTTTTTAATCTATATTTAATGCTGCATGTATGTGTTCAAAGATTCGATACGACTTTTTTGGAAAAAAAAATTGGGAACTACTCAAGGCCCAGTTTGTTTATCTGTATGGAGGTTATTGATGCAGGGTTGCAGACGACTTGTCTTTTATTTATCTCTCACCACCAAGCAAAAATCAAAGATCTGAAATACTTTTTACAGTTTTACTCCACTGCTAGTGTGGTGTGCAGGATGAACAAGCAAGAAGCCAAGAAGAGGATAGGAGAGGAGGAGGAGGAGGCAAAGACATGGAAAAAGATGGGGAGAATCGGAGCAGAAAAAAGCCGGGGAGTGGGGGCTGCCATGTCGACCCGCCATTGCTCCACTTCCTCTGCCTCTGCGTCTGGGAGTGGGACCCCACTCGATCGATCACTTCCCGCCTCCTCGCCTCTCTCTCTCTCTTTCTCTGCTCTCTCTGCACTTGCAGAGTTGCAGCAGAGAAGCGCTTCTTCTTCTTCTTCTTCTTCTTCAATTCTTGGACCATTCTTCCCTTCTCTCCTCCTTTCCCCAACCCAAACACAACCCAGCCGCAGCAGCAACAAACGAAACCCTAGCCTAGCCATGGACGGCATCATGTCGCTGCCCGACCTCTTCGAGAAGCTTCTCGGCGACGGTATTGCGCTGCATTCATCATGTCTTCTTCTCTTCATTCTTTATTCTTAATCTAATCTCTTCCTCCTCCTCCTCGATCCCTTTGCCTGCCATTCACGCGCAGATCAGGACAGCTGGCCCGCGGAGGCCACCTTGCTCCTCGCCGCCCACGACGGCAACCTCCGCCGCATCAAGGGTACACTTCTCTTCCTCGCCACCCCTGAACACCTGTACTTGTACATGCAAGAAAACAAAACAAAAAAAATAATCTTTTTTAAAAATCTTTTTCGGGCTTCTCGATTCCGCTCATGGAAGTGATAGAACGAGACTTGCTTGCTTGCTGTTGTGCTCAATCAGAGATCGCCGCGACGCTGGACGACGACGGGGAGGGGATCGCGGCCACCGTGGCGCGCACGGCCTTCCACGGCATGAACGCGCTGCACGCCGCCAGAAGCCTGCACGTCTACCGCTACTTGCTCGAGGTGGCCAACATGGACGTCAACAAGCCGGACACCACTCCAGGTGCATGTCAAGATCCATCCTCCTCTTCTGCTTCCTTTTGTCCTCTTCGCCAACTAGGAGTACTAGCTAGCTATTTCAGCTGGATGTCTCAATGTTATTGTGAATCTGGTTTTCATTGCCTTGCCACGCTAGGTAGGAAGACTCCCCTCGAGCGAGCCATTGCCGGTGGGGACCTGCCCTCTGTCAGGTATCTCATTGATCATGGTGCTGATATCCATCATGAACGTGAAGGAAACATCACTTTTCTTCATTCAGCTGCAAAGAAAGGTATAAACAGGGGAAACCAATCCTCAGGTTTAGTTCAACTTCTTCTTTTTCTTTTTTTGTTTTTATTACAAAAGAACAATCTGAGTTATGCTGTACTACCCGGCATACTATGTGTCATTCGGAATACTGCTTCAACCCAATCCCGTTCAGTGGAACAGCATTATGCCCTTGGATTTATTAGGGGAATATCCTATCTTCTTGTAGGATTCCCTGCTACATACAATCTGTATTCTGTCATGATGAGCAACCTTACGTTGAATGTGGAGAAAAATGCAGACAATACTGTAAGGGCCTCATTGTTTGCCCTATGGCTTATAAGCTAAAGCCAAAATCTGAACTTTAAAACTTGATTTTTAATTTGATTTTGATGTTTTTTTTTCAACATAGTTTTTTTTTTTCAGCTTTGACTTTTAAGTCGCTAAGAATATATATACAAAAGTTTTTTTCGCACAACATTTTTTAATTGCTAATAAGCTGTTACGGCTTATAATAAGTTGTAAGCAACTGATGGGGACCTTAGCGTCTAGCAAATGTACAACAAAGCAAGCCTAATGCAGCATTTCCTGACGCATTTTGTTTTTACAGGTGTTGCTATAAGTGATATAGACCTTGCTGATGTACACTTTTCATGTTCATCAGCCTACACATATTAATTCATCATAAGAAAATGTTAAAATATATCATTCACATCATCATAGATTATCTGCACTTTACCATTCATCCTAGTATAACTGTTGGACTGTTTCTACTTCATAAATCTCATATTTATTTATCAACCTGCTGCCAGGGTTTCTTTTTGTGTGTGTGTGTTTTGTTCTAGCCACTGAAACATGTTCCTCCAAGAGTGAACTGCTCTTTTTGTGTGTTATTTAGGACTGGTTTGTCTTTTTCTTTTATTATCCTCCAGTTAAGCAGTTAAGTGTTAAATTGCCTCTTTGCTCTGGCTTCTCAAACTTGTCTGCCCCCAAATTGTTTCTCTCATACATCAGTGACTTTCAATTTTTTTATGTGATTGTTCAGGGAGGACTGAAATAGTAAAATTGCTGCTTTCTAGAGGAGCTCATGTTGATGGCAAATCAGATCATGGGACACCTCTGCATTTTGCTGCTATTAAAGGATATGAAAGTACTGTGAAGATTTTGTTGGAGCACCAAGCAGATGTACGATGCTTATACTTTTCTTACGTTGGGGCTTACTATTTCCTCCCACTGTTCCATCCTTACTCTCATTTTGGTTATTGATGTGTGAGCACTGAGCTAGCCCAGGTCTGGCTGAGCCGTGATCCACACATTAACAACTACTCCACTGAATAATCAATAGGAACAACGGAAGAAACACAAACAACTTTATTAAATTATCTCTTTCTCTAGGAACTGTCATAATGTATGATAATAAGTTTCTTTCTTTTCCAGCCCAACAAGGTTATGCCTTCTTCTCAAGCAACACCTTTATCTGCGGCGTTATTCACTACTTCCTTACCTTGTGTGAAGCTATTGATCCAGGTACAATATTTTCTCCTTTGGACTGCTGCAATAGGATAAGGCTAAATAACTGATACTATATATGGCTAGAGCTGTTATAATCATCAAGTTATGTGAAGAAAATGTATAATCATTTTGTATTATACATAAACATTTGTAGGCTGGAGCTGATGTAAATGCTACAAACAACCCCCTGGCGAGAGCTGCAGGGAGTGGATTAACTGAAGCTATAAAGTTGTTGTTGAAGGCTGGAGCAAACCCAAATTGTCCTGACACGGTGAGCCTTCTGTTTTGCTTATCGCACCATCACTATCAGCAGATTGAGTTTGTAGCTTCAATGATTTTAGGCCTGTGGCATTGATATGCATCACTAGTATGGAACAATGAAATGTATTCCTGAAAATTCACATATGTGGTACACGCTTATTTGTAAAAGATACTAGGCAAAATTGGTTATAGAGCATCGAAAGTTCACATTTTTTGGTTATAGGAAATTCTTTTTTCTTTCGGAAACAAGATTATGCAAAAGATTTGGAGCATTTGAGCATCAGTTGAATAGTGTGATTTGATTTGTGAGACATGTGTACACCATTCTGTGGTGTGTTTCGCAGACCACTATCATCTGCTTCTAGAGTTGACACAAGCCTGCTAAATTCCCTGTTTTCATTTTCATTTAGCTTTTTTTGTTGGTCAGGTGCATAGAGATAATTAATAGTCGGTGAGCATAATGCTAATTGGTCTTTTCTAATGGCAACATGTTTAAAAAGTTTAGGACAACAAGAACTGATGGTAGCAATTTTGAAAAAATTATTGATAAAACAAGTACTATTCCATATTCATCAGTCATTTATGTGGTGGCATTACATCATTTAGTGATGTGCCTTGGTGGAGCAAAGTTAATTCCTAAATTAGCGTTATTGGAAGGAAGCATCGTCTTACCTTTCTCTGATCTCCAATATGACTTTATAAAGCTTTATTCGTTTGCCAAACAGCATGGTAGAATGCCAATAGAGCTGGCTGCTGTGTATGGTACAAGGGAAGATGTTGAGATTCTATTTCCTTTGACCAACCCAATTCCAACTGTTGCTGACTGGAGCGTTGATGGGGTAATTACTTATGCCAATCTGGAACGCAAGAAGCTAGAGGTATGTTACTATAGCAGTTGCCCATACTTGCTAGCGTCTGGTTGCTCTCTTTAGCTTTCTTCATGTGGGCTTGTTTTATTTTTCTTGCAAAAAGAAGATGAAGGAAGCTTGTTTCTATATTAAATTTGCTTCCCTGAATTGATACCTGGTGAGGGGGATTGGTACATGCTTTTCTAGATACTGATACACATCAGGTTTCCCAGGATCACTGGTAAAAATGGTGGATTACCAGCGGGGTCTCAAACCCTGTTTTGACACAAGGAACCACAATTGTTTGTACCCATTGCAGGCAACATGCCACCTTGTTCTCAGCAGCAGGATAGTTTGTATTAGTTTTGACCCAAAGTTAACAATAGCTCGTAGCTTGTTCATCAGACCTAACAATAGAGAAACAGGGTTTATCAATAAACACCCCCTTTTACTTGTTACATTGCATTTTGTCACATTAGACCTCTGAATCTGTCTGACTCATGCTGTTATAAATTGAACAGGATGATGATTACGTTAACATGAAAATGTCTGACCTGAAACAAAAAGGGAATGAAGCATTTGATGAGCAGGATTATGAAAAAGCATCAGTGTGGTACACACAGGTACATTCTTCTATCTACTTAAATAGTGCATCGACTATTAGAATGCTACTATGCTGAAAGACTAGTGCCATGAGCTCATCACTTCTTTTCATTCAACTCAATGCAAAATTTTCTGTTTCCTTGAATTGTCAATAAGATGCAGCTTTCTTCCATTTCATGGATTCAAAAAATCAGCAGTTATACCTTTTTTACAGGATAAGCAATGATTTTTTGATATAAAATCATCATGAGCTTTGTGCACAAAGTATATGTACTACGAAACAGTGTCTCCTTCGAGTAGTTATTTTGATGATTCAGTATGAGTTGAGCAACAGCAGTTATGTGGGATGATATATCTTCTAGGAATTCTGTAATATAATTGCTATGCCATCTACAGTTTTAAGTTCTTGTTGATATGTGAATTTCACTATGGGTTCAACTCTATCTGAGATAAATGAGAAATGTAACTTTGTGACAATTAAATTTTTGGATGTGGCAGCAACACTATATTTGACAGATACTGTTTGGTTCACCGCAGGCACTGGAAGTTGATCCTTGTGATGCCACAACTCTTCTAAAGAGGTGTCTTTGCTGGCTTCGCATGGGTGAGGGAAAAAAGGCTGTGAAAGATGCAACCACATGCGCAAAACATCACCCGAAGTTGTCGGAAGCCTACCATCGGCTAGGAGAAGCTCTAATGCTTGAGAAGGTGCAGCATAAAAAAAACTTCAATTCACCATTCCATTCTCATTGCTAACTAACTACCATCTCATTTGGCTGACCATATGCGCATTTTGTCCTTCATTAGGATTATGAGAAAGCTTGCGTGGCGTTGACCCATGGTATAGAGTTGGATCCTGAAAGTGATGAGATGGACAAACTGTTCTGGTAAGAGATTCTCACCACTAGTCCACTGGTATTTGTGCATTGTAAGTTGTGCTTTGATATCATTGTGTTGGATGTTCTAATGGAGATTTGCTCTCAGGGAGGCGATGGACCTGAAGAACTGAGTAATGCCGAGTGACCCGAAGCCCTTTTTTGTTGGTTTAGAGACAGTTTAACTAGTAGCTCAGCTGCAATTTTGTGCATATGCAGTACTAGTACTTGGCATTAGGCTTGAATTCATGGTGGGAGTATGGAGAACGGCGTCTTCTTCGGAAGAATTAGAACTGAAGCATAGGTTAATGGCAACTTTGACATCCTGTTTGAGATATGGATTCTTACAACATTCAGCCCAGACTGTCCAGTAAGCTTGTGGTGATTTTAGCATGCGAGACGCAGGAATGATGGCTTTTATTTGCTCCAGATGGAGAAGAAATGTTGTTGGAATGATGAACTAAATGCTAATTCTTCCTTGTGATAGTTGTTGAGCATGTTCGGATGATTAATTTGCTTCACCTGCCGCGAGTTGCGTACTTGCGTGTACTCCTATGTCAACCATAGGCATTGGACTGTTGGTGTTCCTAGCCAGCCTCAAATTCTTTCAGTAAAAATGTTTTTGGAAACAAAACCTCTGAAAATGAGAAAATGAGCATGCTTGAAAAGGTAGACAGGAATGCCAGTATAAGCAGCTACTATTTGGAAGAAAATTATTCGCGAACGTGCAAAAGAATTACACGAAAAGAAAATTAGAAAAAAAAAGGATAGGAAGAAATATAAAAAATGTCTGGAGATAGGATGGGCTGGGCCGTATTCCGGCCCATCCGTGCGGCCTTGCACTTCCTTCATCTCTCTCTCTTCCCCTCTCTCTCTTCTTCCGCCGCCGCCGCCGCCGCCGCTGCTCTCTCGCTTCGCTTGTCTCCACCGGCGCCGACGCCAGCTGCGTGCTGAAGTAAGCGGATGGACCTCACTCGCCGGCCCCGCCGGAGGCAACCTGCCCCGGGCGCTCCCCTGCCATCAGGTAACCCTGTTCCTCAGTTCTTGGTTTTTTCCCTGCTTGTCTAGGCTAGCCGCTGGCACAGATAAACGCGAGCTCTCTGAACAGCCATTGGTGACAGCATGATTCATATGCTTGGGGCCTGTTCACTTTGATGCCATTTTCAACCTTACCGAATTTTGGTAAAGTTGCCAAAAAAGTTGCTACATTTAGTTTGCTGCCAAATTTTGTTAACTATATAAGAAATCTTGGCAACTATGCCAAAATTTTAGCAACTTGCCCTTGGTGAACATGTTTCAGATGCAATCAACGACAGTGGTGCTAATCCGGAGTATAATCTTGACGAACCCACCATGGAGGAAAAGCTGGCCACCCTGAATCTGCTCAACGGAGGAGGCGACGGGACAGCAGGTGAAGCTACCCAGGAGCAGCCACTCCCCGTGGTGATGCCGCCGAGCGCGGACTCGGTTCACGTCTTGCTCAAGCAGGCTCTGCGGGCTGATGACCACGCATCCTTGCTCAATTGCTTGTACAATAAAGACCACAAGGTATCGTCATGGTTTTCCCTTCTTGCAATGATGCAATGCGATGCTTGCCTGCCGTTTCACTTGCACTGCATTCGGCTATATCGCCAGATTTTCGTGGTACTGAAATATGATTTGATTCATCACTTGCTCTGCTAGTGTTAATCACTAATTCTTACCTGTTATTGAGAGATGTTATAAGTTAACATTGACTAATCCTTGATGCAATTTGGTCATCAAATCTGATAATTTCAGTGTTGGTTTCTGTGCAGGTCATTGTTAATTCAATATCACTTCTTACACCAGCAGACGCTGTGAAGCTTCTCAAGTTCTTCATATTGCTTATGCAATCGAGGTAGGATAATTCGTTAGACGCACTTTTGCAATTCAGTACAAAGAAGATGGGCTTAGGATATACAATTCGGGTTATTATGTAATTCATCAGTAGACATGAAAAAAAGGAGAGCTTCAATTCTTTTTTCTGCATCTATGTTTGACTGGATTTTCATGGGCTACTCAAACAATTATTATATTTACATACTGCCAAGATTATTTGGTTATATTTTGACGTAGAGGTCTTATGTTTTCCATTTTTCCCCTTTGTCAGGGGTGCAGTGCTGGTTTCCTTGCTCCCATGGCTGCAAAGTTTGCTCAGACAACACATGAGTAGCATAGTTTCTCAGGAGTCTTCTCTGCTTCTGCTCAACTCACTCTATCATGTGAGTATTTATTAATTCTGATTGCATAGGTAGTAATTAGCTACATTTATGTGAAGGATATTGTTCAGTAATTGAGCTTCTTCTCAACTCACTCTATCATGTGAGTTGTTTAAAATATGTTTTTCCTTTATATCCTTTGGAGCAACAAATATTTTTTTGAAAAACCAGCACATCATTTCCTGGTGATCGATTTAGAACTTTACTGCCCCACGTGAAGTGAAGTTGAGAGCTTTCTTTACCTATACCAGATGGTGGCCTCCTGAATGATACTAGCCTCTGGATATCTAAGCACCGTATTCTCAAGTAACCTGTTTAGCGCCAATTATTATCTTGAATGTATCAGTATGCACGCTATCGCTCAGACATGAAGAGACAGATTGCAGGTCATTTTTGTTTTGAATGTTAGTGTTACCGACTGCATATTCTTTCTGACTCGTGGGATTATTTCCATATATATGCAACATACCTCTGAGAGTTTACATACCTATAGCATTAGCAGCAAAGTATGGCCTGTACTGCATAAAGAGTTGTCTCCGTATGCACCACTTACAACCTCCTTTAGTGATGTGCATCAGGATGTCTGCATCTAGGCTATACAGCCCCTTGGAATTTGTGGATGTCAAAATTACTGTGAATATGTCAGCTTTTAGTGCACTAGTGGAGACATAATAACAATTATAAGTCATGTGCTCATGTTTATTTTTGGATTTTACTATTACCGATTGCATTTCTCTCAGCTAATTGATGCAAGAACATCGACCTTCAAATCATCGCTGCAGTTGTCTACCTGTCTAGATTATCTTTTCAGTGAGGTAAGTTTTACTTTTACCCCACCAGCAAGTGCCATCATTTTGAGCATTGCAAATCCATAACTGAAAGTATGTATCTCCCAGATTGACGATGATGGATCCGGAGAGGAAGAAGGATCCCCGCCGATAATTTATGAGGACAAGGATACTGATGATGAAGAGTCTGAAGTTGATGATATGGAAACCAGTGGGGAGGGTGAAGATCTGGGGGGTGTTACTGATGCTTCTGAGCATTCAGATGGAAGTGAGGTCATGAGCGACTGATGAATCGATACCTGATGAGCTCTTGATCTTCGTGATGAGAGTTGGAGTTGTGAGTTAACCTCATGATGGGCAGAAGAAGTTGATAGGATAGTTTCTGAACACTTTTCACATTGATTTTTTCTGATGAGTTGCGAGTTGCCTTCAATTCTTTGTGAGCATGTTGTTGGAATTAATGGGTAACTCAGTCTTGCCTGCACTTGTGAAACACATCTACTCTTTACCATGAAAATACCCTTTTAGATACATACATCTAGTTTTGACAGTAAAAGAAGGCAAGCATGAAAACTTACAGCAAAAGATTCATCATTTGGTGGACCACTGAAATAGCTTGAATTAAGATGCATATATATGTACTTACCGGCAATTTTGAGTTATGAGATCTGAAAGAGCGGCTGACAACAAACATTGAGACGGGTGGCGTTTTGCAGGCAGGGTTAGGCAAACATGAGGTATTATATTCTCCTCCATCATAACAATTTACAACACAAGTCGCAGATACAACACGGGTTACAAATATGACACGCTCCTTTATTCATTCATCATTACGTGATGGAGTACAAGTTTATAGGTACGGTTACACACACAAGTAGTAGTCTCTGTAGTAGAGGTAATGAAAACACGTACATGCAGCATTCGAACAAGTAATAAAAACAGATGTGCATGTCCGTTTTCCAGAATATATATGCAGGATTAGTTAAGAACATATATAGGTAGAAATATATTTTGCACCGATTAATTAAGCAGATTAAGATGGGTACGTAGTAGACATTAGCAAGCAAGCACCAAACCTGTAGATTAGATAGATAGATAGATATCTGGAGCGGTATCATCAGCTGATGATGATGTGTATAGATGAAGTATTGAGCTGATGCAAGAGGAGGCCTTGGATTCGATGGGTGAGGAAATGAAGTAGTAAAATGATCAGCAGGTAGCTTCGCACTTGGTCGAGCAGTCGAAGGAGCAGCCGCCGCCGCCACCGCCGGCGGCGTAGCCATTGCCGGAGCGGCTGAAGGAGACGAAGCACTTCTTCGGGCAGGTCAGCTTCTTGCCGTTGCATGGCCCCTTGTCGGAGCAAACCATCGACGGCGCCTCCGCCCCACCATTCCCGAACCCGCCGACGTCGCCGGCGCCGGCGCCGGATCCAGCGGCGGCGGCGGCGGCGCTGCCGTACCCAGCTGCCCACGCTGCAGGATCGCCGTTGTACGGGTTGTTGGTGCCGGGGACGAAGAAGCCTGCCGGGATGCCGAAGTCGTAGGCCGGCGGGGCCTGGCCGGCCGGGTCGGCGGTGAGGTCGCGCGCGGCAACGGCGGAGGCGATTATGCCGGCGGTGAAGAGGACGGAGACGACGACGATGAGCAGCCTTGGAGCCATGGTGGCCATTGTTGGTAAGTGGTAAGAGAGATGGATGGATGGATGGAGGGAGGGAGGGAGGTGGTGCAATGGAAGCTAAATTGGCTTGGAGAGGAGAGGAGTCTATTTTTAGATAATAGAAGCTTTATTAAGACTTGGTTGCGTTCGTCCACAAATGATTGTGAGAGAAAATTCACCTTGTTTTTTCACGTGGACGTTTTCTAAACTATTAAAAGATGTGTTGTTTGTAAAAAATTTAGGGTCACATCTTTTTTGTCTTAGTATAAGTTATATGCCGATACCAAAAGTTGATTTTGAGGTTTATTTTTCGTAGTTTCTTTTTTTAGCTTGAAGTAAAAAAACACATATATAAAAGTTTTAACCCAAATTTTTTTTTCACAATACGCCAAACATTTGGCGTATTATCCGTAATTGGCCAACCGATGACAACCTTATATAGAAAAGTTGCTTTTAAAAATCATACTAATCTATTTTTAAGTTAAAAATAATTAATACTCAATTAATCATGCGTTAGTGGTTCACTTTGTTTTATGCATTTTCTCTTTTCTCCTTCTCTCAAACACTCCCTCGGTTAGTTACCAAGATGATGTAATCGCGCGCTCTGAGCCCATCCCCAACGAGGAGTATATAGTCATGTTTGGAGAAGCTTTAAGATTCTGAGAAACAACTAGTTGGTCGCCAAATTCTGAGAATCTAGAAAAGCTGGGAAACTTGGCTTTTGATTGTTAGTTTAATTTTTGAATTCTACAACTACAACTTCTTAGAATCTGAACGGAAAGCTAGATTATTTGAGGAACCTTCTGAATTTGAAAATCTGCAGCTATCAAAAACTTTCGGAACAGGCTCTCAAAACTAGAAAGCTGGGAAGCTAGGACTTGAGAGGAAGAAGAGGCAGTGGTAGCAAAGGCCCCAGCATGAGCATGCATCCGTGATACTCCATACGTAACTTTCTCTTGTCATGGCCGGCCGGCAGATGGCTGTCTCGCACCACCACCACATTTGCAATAGCAACAGCTAGGGACACTTGCTAACAATAATAAGCTAAAGCTACCAGTAAGCTCAACATCATTTCATGTCCATCTAATACTACTTTCATATTTTAATGTATGACGCCGTTGATTTTTTATCCAACGTTTGATCATTCGTCTTATTTAAAAAAATTTATGTGATTATCATTTATTTTATTGTGACTTGATTCAGTTCTTTAAGCATGACATAAATATTTTCATATTTGTACAAAATATTTAAACAAGATGAATGGTTAAACATTAGATAAAAAGTCAATGGCGTCATACATTAAAATACGGAGGGAGTATATGTTAGGTGTAAACGGTTTGAACTAGCGACATGGATTGATCGATGGATGCATCGGCCGATCGAATTGATTCGATCGCGAGGTCAGGTGCATGCTGGAAAGGAAGCTGGATGATTTTGTTCGTAGTAGTAAAGTAGTAGAACGTAGTTTCTGCTCTTTCACACGTACAGGAAGAGAAGTATTAAAGTAGTTTCTTTGGCAAAGTAAAGTGGTTGCGATCCCTGCTTGAATTTGATTGCAGACATAAACCAACTTTTCATGCTCTTTCTAACTGTATACTCCTCTGTTTCATTGTGTTTTGATTTGATCCCCTCCAAATGAGAAAAGAGAACCTCAGACAGATGCATATATAAGTACTGCAGCCAGTGCATTGCATGCACTAGATGAAATAGAGGAGCTCAGAGCTGGCCTGAATCTTGGATGGATGGGATTGAACAACCATTCAGATATCCATTCAGGTTCAGTTGACGAACGAATTAATAGTAGAGGATTGTTGCCGGCCGACAGGGGAATCCCGGCATCTCTTTCCATCCATCGATCCCTATTCCTGCATATCAACAAATGCGATGCATGCCTGGGCTTTTATGCCCTACCACGCATTTTATTTTTACAAGACGACTTCTACACAAATTGCTACTGGTATATGTTTGCTTCAGCGGTTCACCAGTAAGCTCTGCATCTCAAAATTTTCTATCAATCAATCGTCAAACATGTATTATTTTTTAATAATGAAAATAGATTGTATCTCCGCCTTCAATCATAAGACACACATCCAAAATTTTGTTAAAGATGAAAATAAATTAAAATAAGAAATAAGGTGATGAAACAAATCCCCAACTCCACTTTATTATTGACTAGCGTTAAATCACATAGATTTTTCTAGCTATAATTCTAGCACCACAGAACCAGATCGATCAATATTGAAAAGGCCCATTCTTGGTCCTTCAAACCCCCATCTTGGTCCAAGCCCTGTCACAAGTTTGGCCCATTCTTGTTGCACTGGAAGGGAAGGCCCATGTTGGTTGTATCCGTGCAGCCCATATAAATTGGGCCTGAACTGTAAGTCGGTAATGCGACGTGCGGGCGAAATGTTTGGGCCGGTACGGGTTTCTAACCTACAAGAGGCCTGTTTTTGTTGGGCCGAAATGGTAATGCGACATACGTGAAGCCCATTTTGATTGTGCTAGGAATTTTTTAAAAGAACCCCTTTGGTTAATGGTAGCATATATAGCGGTCCCGTATTTCCTTTGCATATATGCCGTGTTTGGTGTTGGATCCTCCGTCTTCCCCACAAGGAAAGGGAATCGCCGTCCTTCTCGCCGATGGCCACGGCCACTACTCACCAGTCGTCATCATCTTTATCTGGAGCTAGCAAGAGCAAAAGATGATGACGACTGGTGGGTAGCCGTCGTCACTCCACTGCGCTCTCGCTGTCCGCCGCCCGCCACAAACAAAGCTACCGGATCGATCAGTGCGGCCAACGGCCGGAGAAGAGACTCACTGGTTGACGTCGACGGCGATCCGATCCGATCGATAACAAGGGCAAAACCTGTTAGGAAACGTTAGGCAAATAAACGATAAACAATGATAGATCAATCACAGAAGACACGGACGTCAGTCAACAAAAATATCTTCATTATATTGGGATAAGATTACAGCACCGAACGGCGGCTTACAAGAAATATATATATATGAAGGTGAAACGTTAAAAGGATAACGATACCCTACGCTTCGCTCCGGCCCAAGCCTCCAATGATGAGCTTTCGCTTCACTCTGGCAGAAGCTGGTCTCTATATATGTGTAAATAAATTTGGATTACAAATCAACAAAACCGTCAAACCATAATAGTTAGGCCTAGGATGATCTATCTTTGATCGATCGATATATTCGCGCGCAAGAATCGATCCAAGCCAAGGTGACTCACCACTCCACTCCACTCCACTAGTATCGATCAATATGCCGATGCGCGCCGCCACCTCCTCGCCGCGGTGCGCGTCCTTCTCCTTCAACCGCGGAGGCGCCCACGCCCACCTGGGCCAAAGCTGCGGAAGCCGCCCGCTGGGCCGAGCTGCCGGGTGCCTCGCCGCCGCCTTCTTCGCGTCGCTGGAGCGCTGCTCCTGCGTCGAGTTCCCCACGGACGACGACGACGACCACCCTCCCAGGAGCCGGGACGTCGTCGTCGTCAGCGAGGCGGCGCCGCTGCTGCCCCGCGCCACCACGGCGGCGCCGAAGAAGAGCACGTCGACTACGACGGCCGGGAAGGGCAAGATCAGCAGGGGTGGCTTTCGCTGTTGTGACAACACCACCACTGCTAATTAATCAATAGTCTTCAATTCTTCTTCTTGCAGTATGCATGTTGCAAATGAATAAACCAATTGTTAGTTAGTTTCTCGCTGATGAATTGTACTATGTCATAAGTTCATTTTGGATGAATCATCCTACATATATACTCCTATATGTATCACACTCCAATGGTCTTCGGTTCAATTGCTCTCCAGCTTAATTTAATCTGGTTGAAATGTAGGAATATTTAGCGTGCAGTTACGTACTGATCCCCCATCTTCAATTCTTGATTGCACGGATGAACTTACGTGGTTTTCATGAGATTTTCTACGGTGCTTGGGATTTATCTGGGAGCATGTTTACTGTCCAGCAAGTTGTACCGCCTGGTACTGGTACCGGTCGGTGCCAAAACTCATCCGACCGTTCAATCCGGGATGGATAGGATTGGGAGAGAAAATTAGCAGTGGTGCGCTCAATTCCGGCACCAACGGCATGTGAGCAGGGGCGGCGGAGTTGAGGATTCTTTCCCTGCGCCGAGGGGCTGAGGAGGAGTAGTCCTTCCTGGCGGCGACGAATGGAGAAGGAGGATTCATTCTCGGTGCCGAGGGGCCGAGGAAGATGAGTACGTACTTCCTAGCGGTGAGGGGCGGACGAGGCGGAGTTCTTCGCGGCGCCGCACGGAGTAGGTCGACACACTCCAGGCGGCGGCGGTGGCGTTGGTGGGAACCCTATCACACTATCCACTTGACTCCCATCCATCTATTGCACGTGAAATTATATTTTTGCCTTTCCACCTTAGTTCTTAGGTCGGTACTGTACCAAGGACAGAATTGGTATCTCGCGATACCAAACTCTACCAGCTGTTGGATCGGGTCTAGGAATTTGGTACCGGCCTTGGACGGTAAAAAAAACTCTTTATCTGGACCGTTGATAGAAGGTACCTAGGTACCTTTCAAGCGTCGTAAAAGACCTCGGTTTTCATACATATCACTTAATCCTAACTAAATGATGATGAATCTGTTCCTTGTGTTTGTTCTTTCTTCTCTCTTTCTTTTTAGACTGGTTTTCTTTTCTCTCTTTTTCTGCACGGCCTGATTCGCACCATCCATCAGCATAAAGCTAGCTAGGATTAGAAGCCGTTGCTTCTACAGAGTAGGCCTAGTTTAAAGCAGCCCAGCAGCTGGATGGCCCAAGCCCACATGCCCAAATGTCCATCACAATTCACATTTCCAGTGCCTCTCCATCAACTTCTCATTAACTAAGCTTTCTTTTTCTCAAGATCCTGCTTACCTATTAGGGAGATCCACTGATTATCTGAACCTGCGGGGGTGTACTCTCAACTCTGATTAACACCTTTAACCCATCACTTGCCCATTTCCTAATGGCCCCAGGCAGCATGACAACTGCATGTGCCCTGCCTTTTCTGTTTTAACTGCTTGGTTTAGCTTTGAAAACAACCAATGGTATACTGTCTACATGCATCATCTCCTGATCTCAGACTCACATAGGAGTGTTTACTTCAACAAGAAAAAAGAACAACATTATTGTGAGACCTTTTGTAGTGAGAGTCTATGCCTACCTGTCACATGTTGTGCAATATGTGACTCTTAATTCTAGTTCCTAATCCAAAGGCAGTAGTAAATTAACTATATACACCATATTTTATACATTTACTACAAAAGATGCATGCCTGCCTACTCTTTTACTACTAGATTTAGTCATTTAATCGAAAAGTAACATTTTTCAAGTGACACTGAATAAAGTTGACAAGCCACAATAATTACTACTAAAAACTAATTATATAAGATAAAGGTGTATGCAGAGAACTGTTGCTAGCATATAGCCGGACACCTGGCCCAATCTCCTCAGTGCATCCTCCCTGTCAAACCAAACAAGAAACTAAGATTCCAATTTCTGAATTTCCAAAAGCCTCCCTAGATGCGGTCTTTTCTCCAAACCTGGAGGCAAACCATGTGCCTGCACTTGCAAATATATGCAGTAGTCGCTAGATCTCATCGTGCGTGCATGCATCTTCAGAGACTTCAGATACAGACACCAAAATTCAGGCTTTGTTGGATAGGAACTACACATGCATGGAGGCCATCTGTCCATCCATGGCACTTAACTAACATAACTCCCTGCTTTTATTTCACTATATTATGTGATTATAGTCGTACTGTTAGCTAACTAAACTATACTTTTATCTCCAATGACTCTTCTTGATTAGTACCCTAGCTCACAGTACTCTTCTCAGACTGTCTCCTTTTCCCTTTCACTAAGCAATAGGTATGTTGATCTTTCTGTCGAGCTAGCTAGCTAGAGCTTACCATTGTCTGGTTGATCTTCCATACCTTCTCTGTGTTGTCTCGTGCTACCCACTTGCTGTAACAGAAAGGTCGTGCCTCAACATCGCCTGCTTTATTAGTCTAGCTAAAGGAGGCAGCTTTAGTACTTATTAGATCTTATGCATGATAATGCATATACATTTAAACATAATTAATGATGCATCATTGTTTTTTTTTTGAACTTGTGAATGTTGCCTTTGAGATTTGCACTAGAGTATGACTTACAAATTGGAGTTAATCCCATCTTTTTGAAAGCTTTGCTGTGCATCATGCGACCATGCAGCTTGCATGCATGATCTCTACCTAATCAAATTACTTGCACATAGCACTGACAGTCACTAAATATTGATGCATGGGTGGACACTGTGCTGATCATTAAAGGAAAGATGCAATTACCTTTTTTAGAGGAACAGTGGAAGATTACTTACTTGCTATGATATGCAATACTACTAGAATATTCCACATAGATGGAAGCATATATAGATATATGTTGTCTACAAGTTTTATTCTTTGAGATGATGATGGGTGACTAGTGTAACATTAGCTTTGATGCTATATATTCCAGTGGCTGAGCATATACTCCATCGACCAGATATCTGTATTCCTTCATGAAAGAGCTAAGGTAGCATGGCCAACCAGAATGTTTATATATATGCCCCCCTTTTGAGTTAATTACATGTAGCTTTCGATGACCTATCATCGAACAGTCATGATCAGTAAGAATGCACTAGCTTTGCTGCATAAAAATCAAGGGCAGGTTTGCTGGTGTCCCAAAAGTAGTGGTGTGGGTGCGCTCCATGGTTTCAATGTCATAATGTAATGGCTTTTAATTTCTACTATCAGGCTACATATATTAATTTAATTTCACGATTACATTGTGTCCATGTAATAATATAATATAGAATTCTGTTAGTTATACTAGTACTGTTTAACTGTCGCTTGCTTTCAGATATATAGATCGATGGTGCAATCCAGCAAGAAATTCAACAACATCTTATCAAATAATTCAGGTCAGACTGACTAAGGATGGGTTTAAACAAACTTTTCGATTGCTAGTCATAGAATAATCAGTTATCATTATATAAGACAGCTGAGCATGCAAATCAATAGATCTTGCTGGCCCTAGGCAGGAAAAAAAAGGATCGAATATAAGATTTGCTATCCAATATCTTGTGGGCGTGCAAAGAACAATTAGAAGAACCTGCTAGCTAGCTATATACCTCTCCCTTTCCTTAGTGATTAAGGTTTTAGAGCTTCTCAATGAGAGTAACTAGGTCGGGCTTTAACTAGTTTTTCTTCCCTTCTCGATCTTCCGTAAAATCAAAGGTGTTTTTTATTATTATTCTGTGATGAATAATTGGGCATTGGAGATTATTGGTTTTGTTATTTGGAATTTATTCACGAAGTGGTTTTGGAGATGATCGGATTTACAGGTGATCGCAGGATCTATCATTTTATGTGGACCGGTCAGACCGGGCTCTGGTAGCCGGTCAGACCGGCGTGTATTGCACGGTCAGACTGGCGCAGCCCGCGGTCTGACCGGCCGACACTGTGTCGGGTTCGGTTTCGGGTTGTTTATTTGGATATCCGAGTTTATTTCATGATTATGACTTCTAGATGGATAGTATACGTATGTAATACTATTGTTTGCTGCTAATGAGTCAAGTTGGAGATAGCTTGGTCTCGGAATATGGTTTCTTTGTTTGTTCCATGTGTAGGTGACTCGATGTCTCGGGAGAGTATTTGCAGTGATGGACCGGGAGTCGGCTTGGGGATAAGACGACGTCCGTGGTGGTCAGAGATCATGCGGGATACTTAGGCTAGAGTTGATGCACGTGGTTGATGGAGATTCCATATGGCATACGATGGAGTTATTGTGTGCGTATGGGATGCGGAGTCGAATTTGGAAGGAGTCCAAATTTGGTACGATTGGTTATGTAAAGTTTCTTTCTTGTACTAGAGGGTTTCCTAAGGTGTTTAGGACTACTAGTATGAGTTTAGTTCGTGGCTTTAGGCTGCCTACCTCATGTATAAATAGAGGGGGAGCGTGAGGCTTCCCGGTATCACTTTAGAGAGCAATAGAGTTGAGTTTTGAGTTAGGGTTTCGAGTTTAGTTGAAATTTTTGTAAGGAGTGATGTTGATGCACTTTGTAAACACAGAGAGAATCAATAAAGTCGTCATCCACTTTAAGAGTTCTTTGATTTGTGTTTACCAGGTTTCGGCGGTCTAACCGACGATCTACTGGCGGCAAGCGGCGGTTAGACCGGCGGGAGCACGGCGGTCGGACCGGCAGCGGCGACAGGCGCAGTAGGCGACTTCGGCGGTCAGACCGGAGATTCAACACCAGTCAGACCGGCGGCATCAATCTCGGTCAGACCGACTTTCGTCGATTTCGAGGGTAACTTTTATTTCCGCTAAAAGTTTTCGTTTTTGGGTATACCAACCATTCACCCCCTCTCTGGTTGGCTTAGTTCTTGTGATTCGATCCTACATCTTCTTCTCAGGAGAGTGAAGACTACCAACCTAGCTAAGCTACCTACCTTTCATTTTCACAGATGATAATCTAGGATTCTCCCTTGTCCATGTAAGAATATGCCCAAGCATCATAAGGTGTACACAGAACACAGCCACCCTAGATACATTGTAGCACCCGTTCCGTCGTGGTGCCTAGCGGGAAAATTTAAATTCTAAAAACCCTAATTGCGAAAATTGTTTCTTTGCTTGTAGTCAGTCTCCGTGCCAATTCCAGATCTCAAATCCCGAATCCAATTCCTTCCCAAATCGAATTCCTCCGCAAAAGTCTATTTTGCCTCCCTCAGGTTCGGTGGGCCGATTCCCTCTCGGCCCATTTTCTCTCTCTCTCTCTCTCTCTCTCTCTCTCTCCCTTCCTCTCTCCCTCGCTCTGCCCGTGCGCCGCGCGCGCGTGGGCGTGAGCCGCGCCGAGCCGAGCGCCCTCCCTCTCCGCTCTCGCTGCCGCTTCCCGCCACCGCCGCTCAAATCGCCGCGCACCGTTGCTTCCCCCGCGCGCGCGCCGTGGTGGCCGACCGCCTGGTCGCCGCCGCCGTCAGCGCCTGCCGCGCCAGCCCGCGCCTGCCGCCCGTGTCGCCGCTCCACTCCACACCGTCCCCGCCGTCATCGCCGTCGTCACGACCCGGCCCCGCCACCTCCGCGCAAGCTTCCAAGGGATGGAGGCAGTGCCCCTCCTCCCACTGCCCCGTCATTCTCTCTCTCCCTCCTCCTTTTCCCAAAGTAGCAAGGGGCAAGCCCCCCTTTCTTCCCTCCTTTTTCCCTTTTCTCTTCCCGCCGGCGTCATGCCCTCTGCCGCCATTTTGGCCACGAGCGTCGGAGCGCCCGCTCGCTCCTTGACCACCCAAGGTCGGTTTCTGAACCGACATTGCCATCCTATAAAGCCCAGGCGCCCTCCCTTCCTTCTCCTCTTGTTTGTCCCATCGCCTCCACTCCATTGTCGCCGCCTCCCGTGCTCTGTTCGCCGCCGCCTTTCGTTGCCACGCGTGCCGGAGGAGCCGACGCGTTCGTGGACGCGGAAGGGGACTCCGGGAGCTCGTCTTCTTCCTCTTCCCCGGCCCGAGGCCGGAGAGATCACTCCCGTGCCGTCGGCCTCTCGTCACAGCGCCCCGTCCCGTCTCGGTAGAGCTCTCCTCCATTCTCCCTCTTCGCTCCTCCTCCTCCCCTTAGATTGTGTGGTAGCACTCGTAGTACCCCTAGAAGCTCGCAGGTGCCGCCCAAGACCTTCCTACCGCCCGGCGCGGCCTCGCCGCCGTTGCCGCTCGCCGCCGCAAACCGCTGCTTGTCGCTAGCTTCTCTCGGCGTAGCTCCGCCCAATCCGGTGCTAGGAATGCAATCCCGAGGTCGTGTAGATGCTCTAGTCCGGAGGAATCGAACCCTAGTCGTCTCGCCGTCGTTCCCCTCTTCTCTCGCCGCCGGTGGCCGCCGCCGCAATCCTCCACCGACGAACTCCCTCTGGCGAATCCGAGCCGTTGACTCGTCTCCCCTCGTCTCGTACAACCACCCGGTGTGCTCGCTTTCGCCTGTATCGCCGTGGTTCTCCCCGCCGTTCGCAGCCGCCGTCCGCCGTCCGTTCCGGCCGACGTCGTCGTCTACCTCTTGCCAGCCCGCATGGCTGCCACGAGGGCGCCTCGTCGGTGCCACCTCGGCCACGACCGGGTCAAGCCGACCCCGGTCAGCCGCTCCCCTCGGCCCCGCTCGCGCGCGCGGTCCGCCGCGAGCCGTGAGGCTGCACGTGGGCCCGCCGCATCCGCGCCCACCACGAGCCGCGCGTGCACCGCGCCTCCCCTTCCCAAACCCTAGCACGCCCCGCATGCACCTCGCTCACGGTGAGCCGAGCCACCGACAAGCGGGTCCCACCCGGGACCACGCAAGGTGGACCCGGCTCACCGGCTCCCTTTCTCCTCCCCTCTCCGCGAGCCCCCTTGGGCCGCCCCTCAGGCCGGCCGGCCCAATGGCAAGGCCGGGCCGCGCCAACCCCTCTCAGGCCACGCTCAAGCCGCCCGCAAAGTCCGTTCCTCCTCCCTCTTTCTTTTCTTTTTTTAAAAGGGTTTAATTAAATCCTTTTTCCTTTAGATCAAAAATACAATAATCTTAGAAATTCAATATCTTCCCAACCGTAAGTCCGTTTGACTCCGTTCAACTTCCAAAATTCCTCAAATCTCGAGATCTATCTAATGGCACGCTTAGAGGTCAATAATAGGGCTTTATTTTCGCCGTTTGTTGAGTTGTCCCGTCTCGCGTGTAGTTTCGGAGCCCAAAGACCCGCAGTGCGAGGATTTCGAGGATCAAGCTCAAGGTCTCGAGCAAGGCAAGTCACCTTTGATCATCTTGCACCTATAATTTAAATCTAAGTATTTCTTTTCCACAAATATTGCATGAATAGGATCTACACAAGTATTTCGGCCGCGGCTTGCGAGATAGCCTGCCGGCCCCCAATCCTAATTGCTGCAATTACCCTCCTTGAATTATTGAACACTTAAACCTCCTTTGTCAACTGTTGTGCTTCGATGTACGGGCCTTCAGGTACGCGCATCGGAACACCCTCCCCTCAAAATTTAAAATATCCAACAATGGGTAAAACTTGGGTTTTACAAAGGCTTGGAAAACCCGACACCTGGGTCGGTGCTTGCGAACTAAATGAATTTCCAAAATCGTGGACCGGGGAACGTATCGGGAGTACGGTTTCCCGCTCTTGCACTTAAGGACTGTTTCCTTGGAATTTCATCCGAATATAAGACAAGTGTGACCACATGGGTGGAATGGGACACCCCTGGCTGAGTAACTAGCTAATTGGGGGAACCATGATGCCAAGAGACATGTGGATTCAACGGGGTGGTGCCGGGGAGAACCCCCGGGTTTCCTGGCACAGTATGGTCTGGGACCTAATCTGGTGTTGGTCTGGGACCCCTCTCGTTGGCATATGGTGAACCTGTGTCGGCTTTCGAAATGCCTTGTCATGAAAGCCTTAAGGTCTCTAGACGTGGCCGTTTTGCACGGGCTGGATGATCTGGGTTAGTAATGTCGTGTGGGTAAAGTGTACCCCCTCTGCAGAGGTTATTAAACTGTTCGAACAGCCGTGCCCACGGTCATGGGCGGATGTGAGGTGATTCCTAGCGTAGTTTTGTTTGACTACTGCTTTGTGAAATTGCTGTTGTGGAATGGGTTCGATGTTTGGTAAATCTGCGGCTGATGGGATCAGCCAGGCCCGGGTGGCCGTTTTAAGGTTGTTGGCCGGGTGCCAACCTTGAATCAATTCAAAGACTGATACATTGCACATACTCCTACCGGACGAGACGCACTGCCTCATTCGTGTCGTTTGAGAAGCACTCACTTAGTTGTTTCAAAAAGGAGTTTAAATAAAATCAATTGCAAAAAACAACAGCCTTTCCGTTGAAACCTACATTAAACACTTAATTCCCATGGCTTGCTGAGTACTCCTGTACTCACCCTTGCTCTATATAAATAATCCCCCCCAGTCGCTGAAGAAGATGATGTGGATCCCGCTGACGAGGAGTTCTTCCAGGAGCAAGTCGGTTACGATGAGTTTTAGGGTTTCGGCCTAGTTCCCAAGTCGCGCCTGTGATGATTGGTCCAAGTCTTGGCTTCCGCTTTCCCTTTTGTAATGCAGTTGTGAGCTCGTGATCTGTCCGCAGCCCAACATGACTGTACTCCTACTCTATAATAAAGAGACCACTGTTGCTGTGATATTCTGTCTTCCTGTGATACCAGCACTGTTTCCTGGGACTGGTATCGATTAACAGGTTAATTTGGAGCGTCACGGGCTAGTTCCGTTCGGGGCTAGTTCGGGGCGTGACATACGTGTGAATAGTTCTTGAGCTTTTGTAGTTCACAAGATTCTATTGCTAAGTATGATGCTACACGGATTTGTACTATCTATGTGCGGTTACACGGCCGTCAGGTTAAAGTTGGTAAACATCGCAGTATCTGTAATTTAATTTGTAGACAATTGAACTAGCTAGTCATGCAACCTTTTCACTTTGCAGTTAAAGTTTTGCACTTTCATAGGGTGAAAGGTGAAACAACTCTGAACTGGTGTAGCTTTCATCTGCAAATTGTACCAAATACTGCAGGTAAGGGTAAAACCAGGGTAGAAACTAGAAAGAATATATGGTTTTGACATGCGTAATCTATCTATCTATTATATACTAAAAGTTCATTAAACTTCCTACAAACACTCTCAAGCTGCCATGTGGCATCCTACAAACGCTCATAAGCCACCATGTGGCGCTCTAATAAATTATGGAAACTATAAGAAAAAAACAAAAATATCTGACCGTCGATTTTCATTTAAAACGGTGGACCCAGTGATTTTAACCATCAGATCAAAATAAAATCTCTCCTCACCCTTCTCTCCTGGGCCCACACGTGCACTTTCCCGACTTCTGTACGTACGCATCCTCCCCTCATTTTCTCTCTTTTTTTCTTTTTTCTAATTAAGGTAGTTATTACGAGATACACACCATAACGTATTATTGTAAATGGTTATATCTCTTCTTGCATGGAGCAACAAGCTGGCTGTGCAACCTGCAAGCAGTAATTTTTTTTATGGACGATATATACTTTTATGATATACGCTTGAATGGTTGTATGTTTTTATATAAAAATAGACATGTGATGGGTATCTAATGGGTAAAAAAAATTTTAGCCGTTTGAGATATAAGTATGGGATATGAGTTACTCTGTTACATGTATGGTTGGGGGCGGATCGTTACATAGTATAAATGATTGTATATAAACAATAGATAGCTAAATGATTATATTTTTTTTAATATATTCATTTTTAGTTTGATCCATTTAGGCCTTTCTTGATATCTGATAAATATATTGTTAGGCATAAACCCATATCCTTTCCGTGACAACTAAACAGCAATGAAACGTTGTATAAAAATTGATAACCTATATCATATCATCATCTGTTAGATGTCCATTACAACATCTCTATGTCTACACATTTCACATATAATAAATTACAAAAAAAAACATAAAAATTTTGAGAAAAAAAAAGCATATGACCATGAGTTTTATTTAAATCGATGGACCCTTCCCTTTCCGAAAAGCTCAGTGCTCTCCTCTCCTCTTCCCCTTCCTATTATCTAGCTAAAGTCTATTAAACTTCCTACAAACGCTTCTAAGTTGCCACATGACACTCTAACAAATTAGAGAAATCGAAGAAATTACAAGAAAAAAGCAAAACATCTAGCCCTCGATTTTCACTTAATACGGTGGACCCAATATTCTACATTATTAGAAAAATCCCAAAACCCATCTCCACCGCCCCCCTCCTCTTGGGCCACCTCTTCTCGCGGTACGTACATCCCTCCCTCCCTCTTTCCTTCATTCCTTCTTTTAATCTTCTAGCTAACAAATTAATATAAAATCATAAAAATTCTAATTTTATAAAAGTTGATGGACCCATTAATTTTAACCATCCGATCTTCATTTGAAAAGAAAATCTGGTACCTGCACCCTCACCGCCACATCCATACGTGCACATAACCCTCCTAACTCTCCCCTCCTTTTCTATTTCTTAAGCTAACTTATATTTTTTAGCTAAGACTCAATCTATCAAAAATTAATAATTAGATTTCTAAATGATCGTAAATCTCAAGTTAATTTTTCTCAT
Organism: Oryza glaberrima; assembly: GCF_000147395.1. Taxonomy (NCBI): domain Eukaryota; kingdom Viridiplantae; phylum Streptophyta; class Magnoliopsida; order Poales; family Poaceae; genus Oryza; species Oryza glaberrima. The sequence continues at coordinate 24,655,281 of NC_068337.1, read as the reverse complement.
TTTTTGAATTATTGTGCTATATATAATTAAATACATAATTCGAGATCCATATACATAGCTCAAACTTCTAATATAAATGTTTAAGAGCAAATTTTTAAACAACATATTAAACAAATATTAAATTTAGATCCTATAAACGTTCCTAAATCGCCACGCGGCAATCATACCAATGCTCCTAAATGACATGTGACTGCTCCTAAATGACATGCGACCCTCTAATAAATTATAAAAAATCACAGGAATTATATTTAAAATAATCTAACCATTGATTTTTTTAATATTTACAATCATTAGATCTAATATTAATCTTAACCTACTTAAAAACTTCAAGATGATTCTATCCTCCATTGCTTGATGATGCCATCCATGAGTCAGCCGCATGTACTCCGCATATATGTTTCGTTCACGAGAGAGAGAGCGCGCGATTCTGACTCAAATTGAAAAAAAAAAACCAAATCATTTGACTCAGCTCACTGAAAGAAAAAAGCAAATGAAAAAACATCTTACTTCTAATTTAAAATTAATTTGCCATACCTGTTTTTAACAAGCCAATACATATGCCCGCGTATTGCGCGGGCTACCTTCCTAGTTGGATTAATTAAAAGCAGTAACTTGTAACTTTGCAATGGATCAAAAACCACGGCAATGAAAAGGAAAACAGAATATATATATTCGCTGATTATTACCACTTTCTACAAAATTTGGCAAATCGTCAATGCGAGTGGACATAGTATACTTGCAAAGTTATATGCGACGACAATCCACCTGTCTGTCTATGATATGAAATGAAGCTTTTTCCAAAGCTTCAACAGAGGGGACTGGAAGGAAGAGCAAACAAAGTTGGCTGCCACGTCAGAAAACCACTAGTGGGCCCCACAAACCCACTGGGCTGAATCGAATCGACGGCTATAAAATGGGCCCTTCCTTCACTTGTTCCCTCCCTTTTCCCTCTCCTTCCACTCGACCCCCTCTCTTTGGTTGCTAATTACCATTCTGCCCCTCTCACCTCCACTGCCATGGCCGGCCTCCCCTTCCCCTCCGACTCCGACACCGCCCTCGAGGCCTTCCTCGCCGACATTGGCTTCGGCGCACCATGTCCGGAAGCTGCTCCGGCGCCGTCTCCGTCGCATCCGGACACGACGGCGGCGGCGGCTACTGATGAGCCGGTGATGGCCGGTGACGACCAGGCCGACGAGGAGCGGCGGCGGCGGCTCCGGCGGAGGATCTCGAACCGCGAGTCGGCGCGCCGGTCGCGCGCGCGGAAGCAGCGGCACCTCGACGAGCTCCGGGCCAAGGCCTCCGCGCTCCGCGCCACCAGCCGCGACCTCGCCGCGCGCCTCCGCGGCGCCAGGGCGCGCGCCGCGCTCGTGGCGCTCACCAACGCGCACCTCCGCGACGAGGCCGGCAAGCTCGCGCGCCGCCTCGCCGCCGCCCGCCGCGTCATAGCTCTCCGGCAGCTCTACTCCGCCGCCGCCGCCGGCGGTGGCTTCGAGATGCAGGCGCTCGCCTCGTTGATCGCGTAGGCGATCGATCCACGTGGACGCATGCATGCACGTGCCGACTTTTTTGACTTGGTCAAACCTGGGCCGGTTAAACGAATTCTCCAACTCGAATGAATGGATGAACTGATGAACTCGAATGGCTGTAGATAAAAGTAGCAATCATTTTGCTGAGATAAAAAATAATCACAGTGAGATGAAATTGGCAAGGACGAGCAAAGCTAACGATGAACGAACGCTCTATTACTATCGCTCGACGATCAGTTGCTCATTTTTCTCGATCTTGGAGGACGAATTGTCCCGAATTCAATATATCATGCCGATGAAATTTGATATGTCATGACATGAACTTGAGTGCACCAATTGATCGATCTATCCGTGCTTAATTTCTCCGAGATCAATCAAATCAGCCATTTTACTTTTCGTTCCGTGCTGTCAAATCCTGTGGGGGTATTTGGTACTTGTCACTCTCGAGCAAGCAGAGATGGAATTGAGTTTGGTGATCACTAAAGTTGATGTTTGAATTGCACATATTCTTGTCGGTTAATTAATATTATTTTTCCTTCATATCGCATGGGCGAAAGTGATATATGAGATGCATATACACAAATGAACCATTTGATCAAAGATCCATCGGATTCTCTGCATCCATCAGAAACGAACTTCTCACTCACAATCATAGAGTTTACAGTATAATCGATAGCAGAAGATCATAAGCTAGCGGTCAGTTGAGCTGAGCTAATCACCCGTGGTTGATCAAAGCTTAATTAGCTGGTCAGATGCTATACAATTAATGTCGTTTTCATTGCTGAACAGAACATTAGTTACAGTGAGCCAATGGCGGCTGGCTTTTATACATGTACTCCCTCCGTTTCAAAATATTTGACACCCTTTTTTTAAGTACGTGTTTGACCATTCATATTATTTAAAAAAATTAAGTAATTATTTATTCTTTTCATATCATTTGATTCATTGTTAAATATACTTTCATGTACACATATAGTTTTACATATTTTACAAATTTTTTGAATAAGACGAACGGTCAAATATGTGCTTAAAAAGTCAACGGTGTCAAATATTTTAAAACAGAGGGAGTAGTATTAGAACAAGATTTTTTTTTCAGTAATTTGATCGAGCTGGTGGCGAGTCACCATCGCCACGTCGAAAGCACAAACGCGATCGATCGATCGATTCGAGCTAGCAATGTGTTTTACGTCTCGTTTGCTAATGGCGCTTGTGTTGCTCTCGCCACTTTTAATTACTTCGTGCCCTGACTTTAATTTGTTTATTTGATTCCATGGAGAAATCCTGGGAGCCTAAGCCTACTAGCTAATTAACATGTCTAATTGCTTTCTCTTCTTTTCGTTTGTTCGTTGAGTTGTTACTTCTGGATTCTGGTAGTATGTGTCTACAGATGCAAGCTGGTAGATACATTAATCTGAAACAATCACTGTGCTTTGCTGTAGCTGGATGTGTTTGCATCCAACAGATGTTTGGACAGCTTTGGATGGAGCCTTCAGGATAAAGAGAGGATCACACCATGGCGATTCGTTGTTGATCCTCTTTCAGTGTCCTACTGTGCTGCCTTTGTGATGGATACACCTGAAGTGGACAAATTTATCTTAAATAACTTGGCAAATTTTGCAGGAGGCATCATTGTCCTCTTCAACTTGTATGACTGAATGGACTAAGTTACCCCGCTGAACTATATCCAACTGGTATTCCTTCGCTTCTCGAATAATCGACACCGGTATTATTTAAGTTAAAACTTTGACTACCTGTGGACAACTGACCGGTTACAGATCAGGGGATGGCCAAATAATTATTTCTGATAGTTATGTTTCCGGAATCTTAAAACCTATCATTCAAATGCCTGCTCGAAGCAAATTTGGTTTGGAGTTCTCACATGGTTGTGCCAAGGACACTTCATCCTGAAATAGAATAAGAGTAGAAACCTCTTGAATTGGTGGACACAAGGAACAAATGACCCAGAAGTAATAAAACAAAAAAAAGACTTAGATCTCTCTTATTGCTCATCGCTTGGAAAATCTAGAAGGAATGGAAGAATCTTTAGAGAAAAGGAGACGACAGTACACCAGATGCTCAATCGTATCCAAAAGGAGTTAGGTTGGTGTGGTATAGCCGGCGCTAAACATATTGGGAGAATGTTGTCATGAGGAGCTAGGAGAGCTACGTGCAAGGTTGTTTTGTACGTAGGCATGTACAATTTTTTCTCTTCTTATATTATAGAAGTGTGTACTAAGACCAAAATGCTATATTCCATTATCTGAAAAAAAAGAGGACCAAAATGCTATATTCCATTATTAAAAAAAGACTTATGTAATGTGTTGCATTATAAATATATAATAATACAACTTTCATTTATGGTAATATAACCATCTGAAAGTAATTAGTGATAGGCGGCCATCGTTAACAGTGTCAGTTAGTTACAGAGGGTTTCTCAAAAAAGAAAGTTCGCTCAGAGGGAGTACAATTTATACAGGGCCCATTAGCCTGTGAGCTATGGGCTGCAGATTTTACAGTAGCAGAGGCTTTGCATTTTGGTCCATTAACCCGTTCGATAAAGGCCAATTTGATCAGCCTCTCTATACCAACACAAGAGAGGCCCAGCAGCTTTCTCAAAAGTTCTCTGTTTTTTCAGAAACAAATAAAAGGAAAAGGAAAAAGAAAGATGTTGGTACAGAGAGGCTGATGACTAGTTGGTTGCCATACTACAGTACTATAGTTGGAGACTTGAAGTAGTGAAAATGTTACTTCTACTCAGTATTGTAAGATTACACTTGCATACTGAATTACTGAGCCTGATGACTGACAGAAGAGCTCGTGCACGCCGCATGATGTTTTTATGTGCAAATACTACTAGAATTACTGAATTTGAAAGTTGAGGTTTGCTGGGTTTCAGAAAAACAAAACAAAAAACAAAATGCAGGTGAAATGTGCGTTGAAAGAGAACAAGGACAAGGGAGGCAAGATGGCATCAGTCCCAAGGCAGGGTGACAATCTGGCAGTGGCAGGAAAGAAAAGCAGCAGCTGTGGTTACAATCACAAGCTTACTGTCTACAGTGTTTCTGCTTGTTTTCATTTTTTTGATGAGACTTTTTGTTGGCTGGTTGGTTGGTTGGTTTGTGCAGGCAAGCAAGCAAAGCTGTCTGTTTGGTTTCTTTCTCACCTTCCTTTCGTCGCTTCTTTTTCTTTCTTGAACACTCTTTTCTTTCATTCAGTGACGAGAAAGAAAGAAGTGAAGTGATGGCGAGGAGGCTAGTGATCGAAGAGATAAAAAAGATACTCCTGGTCGTTTTTTGCATTGAACCATCTCGTCATCGGCTAATAGAGAGCAAGATGTAGCAGCAAATGCATTTGTTTCATCCATTCATTGTTTGGGTGAAATATACAACAGCAATATATACAGTTGTTGCACAGGATTGGAATGTCAGGCCAGAGAAATTCAAGTATTTTGAATCTGCAAACGCCAACATTTATCAAAAACGCGTATTGACACTGTTGTAAATTAACCATGCACCTAACTTCGTCTCCACTTTTACACTCGTTGGCAACTGAACCAGTGTTGCTGTGGCCATTTTCTTGAGCTAATGAACAACTCTGTGCTGCACAGCAGAAAGGTACCCAATGGAAGGACATGCAAGGACTCATTTGCACTGGTACTACACTCCACTGCTCTTCTTGATGCATTTGCTTGCATGATTTTCATTGCATCAATGAATTATGCATGAATGGCCTGACGATGAACTGACGCTGATCATGCATGCATGGTCCTGCTGAGTGATCAGTGGGAGAGAGAGAGGGAGGGGAAAAGGTTGGCGCTGCAGTGCAAGATGCAAGCTGCCATGGAGCCCATCTCTTGCAGGCCTTTTTGCTAAGCTGCCCCCTCTCAGCTCAGCCCTACAGCCAAAAGATGACGAGTACTACGACTACAACTACTACAGCTGCTGCTGATGTTGGTTGTGAGGCTAGTAATGAATATCTTACCAAAGTGACTGAATATTGACTGGAGTATTACTAGCTCTGAATTTTGATTTGACATGGTTTTGAATATCATGGGACACGAACAAATGAAACAAGACACAAACCTGCACTGCTAGTGCTAAGCATGGTGGTACAATTATAATTAACTACGAGTACAGAACTGCTGGATGCATGCATATACTTATGTCTGGATGCAACAAGGGGAGCTGCGTGGGCGTGGCCTAACAAACAATTCGGCAGGCTCTGCTGCATCTGCAAATTCTGCGTGCCACTACGGCAATATGATACGCTGGCTTTGGTTTTTCAGTGAATCAGCTCACTCTCTCACGTCTTCTCCTCACTTCGGCTCAACATGTGTTTTCATTTCATTTAGGAGTACTACAACTATGGAGCTTTCTGCTTGTCTCTTCCCATGTCTTCTTGTACTCCACCTGATGATAGCTCAACCACGCCTGAATCCACAATCCATTGGCGTCTAGTACTTTCATATACTCCTCCACAAACGAATCAAAATCAAATCTTTTTAATTAATTAATTGCTGTTTAGTACTAGTAGTAGAGCAGTAGTAGCAGTGTTGTTTTCTTCATCTATTTCCCACCTGCAAATTGCACTGCAGATTTGCAGAGTAGCAAGCACCACATGACTCACACACACCTTTCTCTTCTTCCACACTACAGTATTCAGCAACTACCTTACCTTACCTTACTGGGAGGGGACCTTCTTAATTAATTACACAGCATCTACTTTGTGTTTCTTGCTTCCCTAAGAGCAGGTACAATAGCAGGCTATAAGCCAGCTGTAAATATATTATAAAGAGATAAAAGAAAGAGAGAGAAAAGCAGCGGGCTATAGATTTATAGCCAGCTGTAGCACGAACTCTAAGACATAATATGTGTATGGCATGTGGGACCGGATATTGATAGTATATATAGTAAGCAACTATTATATGAATTGGCTATTAGATTGACTATAGATGAATTGAAGTTAGCAGTGGGCTATACTATTAAACTTGCTCTAATTAATTTCCTACTACAACAGTTTAATTAATATCCTGGTCATCCAAAGCCCAAACAACACTTCTACTTATACAGTGAAGAGTGAAGAGTACATAACACTTGTGAGGCCCAGCATAATGCAGTTGTTTGTAGCTGCTGCTGCCTCCTTTTGCTTTCCAACGAGACAGTCAAGAAGAAGACGAAGAGAGGTCTCCATGTCGAGCTTAGCTTTATATACGCACCCGTCGCCATCCACACCCCACCATTTTCATCCTGATTCCTGATTCTTCTTCATACAGAATATATAATTCTGCTTCTTCTTCAGATTGAGAGAGTGAGAGAGAGAGAATTCATGGGCGAGAGCTGCTACGTCAGGAGGCTCTCGGACCTGCTCCAGGAGCAGCAGGAGCCCTTCCTCCTCGCCGGCGGAGCTTCCCTCGCCGACGCATGCAGGCGCCGCCTGCTCGCCTTCTGCCACCGCCGCGCCGCCGTCAGCAACAAGAGCCGCGCACTGGGGGGCTTGGGCGCCGCCGTCTTCTGTGGCGCCGCCGTCAGGAGGGCTCTCCTCGCCGGCTGCTTCTCCTGCGGCGCCCGCCAGAGCTTCCGCCGGCTGCGCCACGCCGGCGCCGGCGACATTGCTGCTGGCTGCGACGTCGACGACGACGAGGAGGAGGAATGTGCGAGGCAGCTCAGCCCGATGTCCGTACTCGACCTCGATATTAACTCCGACGACGAATCGTCCTCCATGCTCGGCGTCGGCCACCGTAAGCCCTGATCTCTGCTGCTTCGCCATTTCAAGAATTCAATTCTGACTCTGTTTTCTCCATACAGGTGAGAAGGACGACGAGTCGCCGTCGACTTCAGGGAAGAGCTCGCCGCCGCCGCCACCGGAGCAGAATCCGCTCGACACCGCCGCCGCTCCATGCTTCACCTTCTACGAGGCCGGCAAGAATTGCAAAGCGGAGACAGGAGACGAAGAAGAGTACGAGACGACGAGGTCCAAGCTGGAGGAGCAGATGATCATCTCCTCCTGGGAGAGGATCTCCGGCGACATCTCGAGGATCCCCGCGCTGGTGGAGCTCGACCTCACCGGCTCACCGCAGCAATGGAGGCGGCTCAGGGAGGAGGAAGCATCGCAGGTAGGGGCAAGCATAGAGGCCATGATCTTCGAGGAGATGAGAGTGGAGGCTGTGCGTGACATGATGCTTGTTGCCTGAATCTTTGACACCTCCTGAATGTAAATAAATTCCAATTGGGCACAACATCTTGTTGATGATTCCAACTGTAAAACGAAAAGAAAAAAAACAACTGGATAGGGTTCTTTGATGTGTAACACAAATGAGTTTTTCTTTTCTGTTCTTCAGACAAAAGTAGTTTCTTTTTTTTTTCTAGTGCAATTTTTTTCAGTGGTAGGAATTACAGGTCTCCTTTGTGTGTAAAAGTGTTATTGTATCAGGTTGTAGACCTATGTTGTTTGCCTCTGATAAAGTGAAGAAGCTAAATGACAAATCAAATGTACAATACGTGCACTAATATGGAATCCTCTCAAGATTCATAGAGCATTATTAATTCAGGGTACTTATTAATATGTGCACTTGTGTGTTTGGTCTCTGCTGCTGCTACTACTAGTTAATCTCTTTCATGTGGATACTGGCATGTTAAACAAATGTCAATTGGATTTGAGGTCTGGAGTAACCAATTGGATGTTGGGTATCATGTGCATATATAGTATATACTCCACTCTCCTGCATGTTTCCTTTCTTATGACAGCTACACTTCTTCAGATGCTCGAGGAATACTTGAGCTCTGATTAGATCTGATCATGAAATCTCAGAGCTAGTGACAACATCATACAATCTTAATTAACACTCTAGACTTAACCTGACCCCATCTGCAACTTTCTCTATCTGAATCTGGAACTTTTCCTGCCTGAATCATCTGATTGGTGCTCTGAAATTTCCTGTTTTTCTTATGGAAATGGAGGAGTGGTCCACTTAACTGGGATTCATGATTCATCTCATCAGAGTATAGATTTGGAGCAGCTGGACAATATCAGGCAGGTACTGAGGTGTATGCTACATTACAGGCAGAAATCTGCAGCTGCAGTTGGGATCACATAAATCTGTTTACCATTGACATTTCACAAGAGTCTGAAATATGTTCAAAATCTACAAGTCTGAAATCCTTTGACATGTGTGGCTAGCAAGCTGGTGAACTGAATTTGCACTGGTCTGTATATGAACTGCCACATTGAAAAACACTGTTTTTTTCCCATGCATGCATAAACTCCAAATGCAATTTGTCAATAGTGCTCAGAAAAAAATTGCTGGTATGACATGTTTGCCATGAGGACAGTCACTGTATTTGTTAACACCAATTACTGCAGCTTTATTTGCTGATGGCCCTACACCCATCTAACTTTGCATGCTCAGTCATTTAATTTGCAGGTTGTTAGTATCGACCTTACAATCTAATCAGAGATATGGTAATTAACAGTGGGACATGCAGTAATAGATGACTAACTAGTCGATTACTATTGTACTTATATAGGACCACACGTGCACATAGAGCAGAACTACTTGCTATGCAATTGACTAACTTATCTACAAGTATCAGCTACCATAATCAGCTGCAGTTTTTGGATGCAGTTAGCAAACCATGTAGCAACACTTTTCTTTGTAATCAAATATCCCCATGCCACCTTGGACGCTCGATTGATTGATCTCGTCCTGTACCATACACCTGCAAACTCTGCAAAGCTAGCATGATTCCACTCGTATGTTAACACGTTGTTTTGTTTACAAAAATGATAAGCCGACGATCGAGCTGGTGTTTAATCTCCAGCGTCGATGTATTTCAAATCAAAATGTGTTTAATCTCCAGCGTCGATGTATTTCAAATCAAAATGTTAATTGTGCATTCCAGGTAAATCCGGCATCCAACAAGGAGTGTATGAAAATGACCTTGACACTCGTTCACGTACTTGTAGTACGCCCAAGTCTTGAACCTTTGATCTATTATAATGGTAGGCTACCACTCTAGTGTCTGTGTCGTACAAGAAAACGATCTCTTTGAAAGGATGAAATCCAAATACTTGAGAGATGTATCCTTTGTACTGCCTATCTTCACCGGCGCTACCATTTTCATCATCAGAGTCGTTCCATTCGAATTCCTCTTCCTTTACTAGTGATTCCTTGTTTTTCTTTTTGGTGTCAATGATATGCCATATCCATTGCTGGCCACCGTCGTTGAGAGTGTAGCCTGCTGCTAGCACTGGCCCTAGGTCTGCGTCATGCTTGAGCACCCACTCGTGCTCATGATCCATCGTCGTCGTCTCCATGCCACCGCCGTCGCCATTGATGCCACCACAGTATGAATTCGAATAAGAAGAATATGATGATTGATATTCCTTGAGGAACCAAATTTGGAGTCGACATAAACCAATAACCAATGCGTAGTACACTCCCTCTTGGGATTTTCCTAAGTAAGGATCGACACTAATATTTTGATTTCCCACAAAATCGCCAGGCAATTTGATAATCCTATACCTGTGATTTGCAATTGTGATTCTGATGACGCAATTGTTTTGGCAATGCACGTAGAGCGATCCCCGGAAGTAGACGGAGTAGGTGTCAAAGGGTTCCCACCCCGAGCTTGAGCACACCTCATCAATGGTGCCCATGGTGGCGTTCCCTTCCCGGACGAATGATCTCTCCTCCCACCGCCATGTACTCCCCTCTGGCTCTGTCCTCGAGGAGAAGACATGGAGGAGCAATGGCGAAGGCGGCCACTGGCCTGAAACCGTGGCTCGTCGGAGGACGTAGGGCATCAAGAACACCTGGTAGTGCGGCGACATGGCGGGGTCAAAGACGAGGGCGTGGTAGCCGTCGAGGATGATGTCGCTGCCCGGCGACTCTGGCGGGTAAGGGGGAAGGCGCGTCCATTGGCGCGTGGCTGGGTTGACGACATGGTGGTCGAGCAGGATGAGGCCGTTGCAGTGGTCGACTATGGTGAGAAGGGATTTTTCGATTTCATTGGTGTCGAGGTAGTCTAGGTCAAGGACGCCGGGGATGGGTGGCCTCCTCGTCCCCGCCGGCGAGGGGCGGGCGAAGAAGCCGCTCAGAGTTGGCACGCCGATCTGGACGAAGATGCCGCGGAGCGTGCAGGGGAGGAGCGCGGCCGTGGCGAGCAGGGAGCGGT